>NW_028256927.1:0-12898 GCF_035046125.1 Drosophila serrata | reverse complement strand
TCGCGTTCCTAGCTGTGTTTTGAGACACTGTGCTGGTGCTTTATGCCGACCTCTGTCAATTCTTTTTCAGATGTCGCTTCGTCTTTCATTTTTCCCTGAAAGTTGGAAGGAATCTTTCATCATTCCTCTCCATAAAAAGGGCAGTAAATCTAATATCGAAACTACAGAGGTATTGCAAAGCTTAGTGCTATTCCAAAGTTGTTCGAACTTCTGATTACTGCGCAGCTGCAGCACCAATGTCGGTCAATTATGTCCCCCTCTCAGCACGGCTTTATGAAAAACAGATCAACGTCTACTAACCTTCTAGAATTTTGTGCTGTCATTAGAAACGGTTTCAAATTAAATTTTCAAACAGACGTTATCTTCACCGATTTCAGCAAGGCTTTTGACTCGGTACGTCTACTATTACTTAGAAAACTTACTGTTTTTGGTTTCCCGTCTTTATCCACTAACTGGATTGCAACATATTTATCCAACCGTAGTCAACGTGTTGCCTTTAAGCGCTCTCTCTCAAACCGTGTTTTTGTTACTTCTGGCGTTCCTCAAGGGAGCCACCTTGGGCCACTTCTGTTGCTTCTTTATCAATGACTTGCCTGAAGTGGTTCTACACTCAAGTGTGAAGATGTACGCAGATGACGTCAAACTTTGTTTGCCATTGACGAACTCTCATTCACACAATCTTTTGCAAATGCGACCTTAACAACATGCAATCCTGGTGCATTAATAATCTCCTCTTTCTCAACAACTCCAAATGCAAGTTTACGTCATTTTACCGGAAGAATTGCCTGCTCGCCAATTACTCTATAGGTGCGTGCGATCTTGAACGCATTTATACTTGAACAGATCTCGGAGTCCTATTTAACCGCACCCTCAATTTTAATGACCACATTGGTCTAATTATTAGTAAAGCTCAAGGGGTTTTCGCATTTGTTAAGCGATGGTCAAAGGAGTTTGATGATCCTTACACATCAAAACTTCTTTATATCTCACTCGTTCGCCCTATTCTTGAATATTGTTCGTGTGTGTGGTCACCTCAATATGCGAAATATCAAGACCTTATTGAATCTGTTCAGAAACAATTCCTTTTGTTCGCTCTACGTGGATTACACTGGGATCCACATCGTCATCTTCCATCGTATGGCGACAGGCTAAGACTTTTAAGCCTTCCAGCTCCTAAAGGATCGTCGAACCTGCCACGGCGTTATCTTTATACTAAAGCTTCTCAATGGTCAAATTTTCTCCACGTATTTATTAAGCAAATTACGTCTCGCAGTCCCTGTAAGGCCTTCTCGTCATTTTCGTCCAATAGCCCTTAACGTTTGTAAGACGAATAATGACGAGTATGAGTCCTTCCCGTGTTCTATGTTCCATGTACAATAAGTACTATTTTCTGCTACATGTTGAATTGTCCTACGAGTTAAATGTCCAAAATCTGTTAACCTACCTATCCTTACCTCTGCCAACCTGATGTGAGTCGGAGCACATCGTTAAAAAACACTCCCTTTTGTTGTGCAGAGGTAAGGGTACAATATAATTTTAAGAATGGCAGTTCATTGCTATTTTCTTTTTATAAATAAATAATATTTTCATAAAATAAATAATATTTTCATATACCTGAGATGCATGTATTTGAGTGACGAGTTGACAGTTGCAATTGATGAGCGAGTCGAGAAGTTATGAAATTAATTTGCGATTCAGCTTCGAGCAAGGCTCTGCAGGGCACCATTATGCCGGAAGGATTTGGAACATATACGATGGCAGTGGCAAGAAGCACATAATCAGATTAATGATTTACCGAGGCTTTAGGTGGGGGTGAATTTGGCGAAGCAGAAATGAGCGAGGCACTATTTTGAGGAGCAGAAGTGGATGTAGGCTGCGAGGGTGATGAAGCAGGATTGAACTCCAAATGTAGCGTATGTACTTATAGCGACAATGCCTGCAGTTCCCAGCTTTGCACTGCTGCAGGCTGTGGCCTTTACGCAGGCAATTGAGGCAAAGATGCAGCCTTTTTGCTTCTTTGTAGCGTAATGTGGGACTCAAGGCAATAAATTGTGGACATTTCGAAATAAAGTGACCCTTAGAATCACACAAAATACATAATGAGGTGTAGGAGGATGCGGCGCAAGTGTTTTGGAATTTTTATTATAGTTTTTCCCGCCTGGTTGCTAGGTGTGTGGGTTACCATAGCATTTCAATGTTTTCCATCATCCGACATCTCTTCTCCAAAAAAGCAGCCATATCCGTCCATTTTTAGCAGCTTATTGGTAGGCAATCCCTCTACCCATTTCTCCTGGGTATGCTGATACAGTTTGGAGGACACCAGGATATGAACATTCCATCCGCAATCTCCTGGGTGGTTGCCATTGTGTTAAGGGCTGCAAGATGAGAGTCGATGCCTTCGGTCAATTGCCGGAAACTCCTTGCCGACCCTTTCACCACACCAGAAAGCCTGAAAATAGATCGTAGTGCCCCTGAAAATGCAAAAGTTTGTTATCAAACCTAGCAGTCAATAGGTCGACTGCCTTCTTATAATTGGCCTCTGTTGGCTCCAGCGAGCGAATTGTGTCTAGCGCGGGGCCATCCAAACAGGAGCGTAGATGCTGGTGTTTATGGGGAAGACAACGAATGTGCCACCCTTAAGCAATAATTACAACGCACGAATAGGTTAATTAAATGCTGTGTATATTTTCGTTTACTTCTCTGGTCGGAGCTGCAACTCCCGATCGAATTATTGACTTCAACATATATAATCTTAAAATGTAGCTTAGCATGATAAGGCGACAGAAGAAGAAGAGAGAGAGAAATAGATAAACAAAGAGAAGAGCTAAGAGCGCAGCAGGTACTGGAAGCAGGTACTTTGGAAGAGGTACTGTTTCAACTTCATCGGCATCGTGGGGCAGAACGGCTTGATACGCATTGCGATTTTTGCCTCCAATTGGCCAACAACTTTTCCGAAATGGGATCAAGAAGGCAGCTGGCCTTCCTACGGCAGCAAGTGTGCCACCATCAAAATGATTCTAGGATCCTTGACGACGGCAGCTGAGGCAAACTGAGGAGTTGACGCATTCGGCAGCCCTCCAGACACGATCCAACCAAGTTTGGTGTTCTGAAGGGTTGGCAACGCGCTACCCAAATGAATTTGTCCCGTAGCCATTACTTTTAAGAAGAGTCCAGCACCAAATATGAGATTTATTCGATCTGATCGATTGAAGTGAGAATCAGCAAGCGAAAGATTTTCCGGAATTTTCCATGATACTGCGTTTATATCGAAGTCGAGCTGATACTCAGTGATACTATCAGTCACAACCGCGGAGAATGAGGCACGATAGCTTGCATCCCGGGATTGCGCTAGAATGTCGACTGCCATATCAGAATTCAAAGAGGATTCCCCAATCCCAGCGACTAGGGTATGCGACTTTCGACAATTCAAATTAAGTTGATTCGCTAGACGAGACGTTATGAAATTTATCTGAGACGCCGAGTCCAAGATTGCTTGGCAAGGCATAAATTCTTCAGCCTTGTTTCTCAAATATATGATCGCGGTTGGAAGCAACACGTAATCAACAGGCAAAATATCTGTGGGGCTTGGTGGAGGGTTTGATGAACGGTGATTAGGTTGGTATGATGAATGTGATGATGCCAATGCTGATGAAAATGATGTTGATGGCTGAGAGTTGAGAAATGGATCGGATGATAGAGATGAGGCGGTGGATGGTACATATGGGTCCTGATTAAAATGCAACAATGAGTGGTGCTTGATATGACAGTATCTGCAGTGCGTTGACTTGCCGTGCTGCAACCTATGTCCCTTGCGCAAACAGTTGAGGCACAGGTGCAACTTCTTTGCTTCTCAAATCGAAGATTCGGGCTCAAATTTAGAAATCGAGAGCATTTTGGCAAATAATGATCGCTCGCATCACAAAATTACATAGGGAAGATTTGAGCTACCAACTGAAGCAATGAAGCTATACCCATGCAGGGCGTTTCCCACCTGCCGGCTCGGTATTTGTGTTACCAAGGGCTTGATCCCAATTTTCCATTACCCTACACCTCCTTTGCAAGACGATCCATATAATCCACGTAGCTAGGTTGTTGATCGACAAATCCTCTTCCCATTTTTTCCGCGTCCTCTGATCGAGCTTCCGTGCTACTATGTGAATCATCAATCCGTCCAAGATTTGTTGCGAAGGCCAGGGTAAGGATTTCTGCAGTGCGAATTAAGCAATCGCTTAACTCCCGAAGACCCTTGGCTGATCCCTTCTAGACATCTTTTAACCCAAATATTGCCTGTACGTGTGCCTGAAAATGTATAACTTTATTATCGAATCGATTTGTAAGTAAATCCAAAGCCTTTTTTATAATTGGCATTCGAGGGCTCTAGCGAACTATGGTCTCTAGAGCCACACCACCTAAACTTGACCTTAGATATTGTACTTTTTTAATATCACTTAGCTCTTCGTCGTTTCCGATGACTGTGCTAAACGTTGCTATAAAGTCCGGCCAATCAGAGTAGGATCCATGGAACCGAGCTATCTCCAAAATTGGCAACCGAGGCTTCCTAGATCGGAAAGAAAGATCCGGATGATTAAAATTGTCTATGGAAGTTGAATTTGCAGCGGTTGCAGCCGGCAATTGAGATTTGCGAAGCGCCGCTAAACCTCGATTCTTCGCCTACACATCCATGAACGCCGTGGAGAACTTAATCCGATGGTCGCTTGCTATCTTCGAAAAGTCCAATTTTTCCAGCGAAGTCTGTGCGGAATCAAAGGCCAAATTTAATGAATTAATCCACTCCAGTCGCGCCAGTAAATAAGCTTCATCAAACTGATCTACAGTCTCCGGATTTATGTAATAATTCATCGAGCTCAATTGCCGCAAAAGGGATTGGGCCTTGGCTCGGTAGAAGTCCACGTCACTTGGCGGCTCATTTTGATTCTGAACCGAATTTTCCGTATTAGACATCTTTATTTTCTCACGCAAAAAGAATTAATAAAGGGAAAATGTCTGACCGCTTCGGTATATAGGAACCCGTTTACTTTCCACCGCGCAAATTAGAGGTTAATCAGCGTCACCGAGATGCAACGGAACCTCGACAATGTTGTTATTGTAATTGTCGGCCTCGAAACAGCGGAGTTTTGGCACACGCACGTCTATGCTATATATGCATAGGTATATGTATATGTTCAATAAGCGCTATTAACGACGCTTAAGCGCGAGCCACCTTTCTCTACAATATTTGGCACAACACAGCTTTTGTTTATTAGCGCGATTTAAACGAAAATCAGCGGCCGGCTATATGCACTCAGCTTGTTATGTACAAGGTATGTGTGTATGTGAGTTTCCTTGTGTGCTTATGACCGAATGCCAGTAAGCGACAGCGAAGCAAAGCGATTTGTTTAAACGATATTAAATAACGAACACCGGGTTGCAGGCTCCGAACCAAAGAATCACGTCGGGGTCACCAAAATGTTTATGGGGAAGACAACGAATTTGCCACCCTTAAGCAATAATTACAACGCACGAATAGGTTAATTAAATGCTGTGTATATTTTCGTTCACTTCTCTGGTCGGAGCTGCAACTCCCGATCGAATTATTGACTTCAACATATATAATCTTAAAATGTAGCTTAGCATAGATAAGGCGACAGAAGAAGAAGAGAGAGAGAAATAGATAAACAAAGAGAAGAGCTAAGAGCGCAGCAGGTGCAGCATACACCCATGCGCGCATGATTAGGCGCTAGCGGTCTGCTCCGAACAGCTGGAATTTTTCCAAACTGGTCAGGTCGTTGTTGCCGATGACTGTACTGTACATAGCGTAGAAATCTGGCCAGTCCATATAAGCGCCTCCAAACCGTGGCAGCCAAAACTCGGGCAGATTAGTGGCCTGGACACCAGCCCTGGAGGTTGAAGCCTGCTCGACGTTGAAATTTGCGAGTGCAGTGAAGATTATCACTGACACTCGGCGGAGTTTTGCTAGTTCGCGAGAAATTTTGGATTTCACCGCACAATAAATGTTTAGAAAATTTGCACGCACATCACTAGCCAGCTCTAGTAGATTGAGCCTTTCGACAGCTGTTTGAGATTTATCAAAATTATCTTGCATTTGTTCAATAAGCTGAAGCCTGACTTGAAGGTCTGCCTCATCAAAGTGAGTCACGTCTTCTGAACCGAAAAAGTCATTTAAAGCCCCTAGCTGTCGAAAAACCGAGTCCGCTTTGGCTTTATAAAAGTCCAAGTCACTATTGGCCCCGGATGGGAACGCAGTAACCGAATAATGCTCTGCCATTTTATTTTTCAAAAAGAGTATTAAAATGTCACCTTGGGTTTGCGACCAATACAGCTATACCAAACACAAGGAGTTCAAAGCGAAAGAATAGCGGAGCCAAGCTTGGCGTTCACTGACCGCGAGCTAACGGTTCTATCGGACCACCAAAACCAACAGCACAAACACAATTTGCACCAAAGCATATAAAAGGGCTGCAACTATATGCTAGTGCACAAATATATAAAGATATGCTATGTACTCGAATGTACCGATAGAGTTCAATAGCAATGCAACGATATGCAATTGTATTGTGTGAGCATACGAACTATATATAAGCACTTTTCACCTTTTATTTTAACGAAAACGATTTTTTACGCGATCACGTCGGGGTCATCAAATGTTTTGAGGAGGGCATTAATTTATGCCACCTATTAAGCGAATTGATTTAGCGAGGGGTTTGTTTTGTGTTGGCGTAAAATTAGTTATGTTTTAATTTGTGCGTGCTTGTGTGTGGGTTTGTTACAAAGTTTTTGCGTGGTTTTGGTTTCAAAGTAAGTGAGCGAATGAATCGAGAGAATAGATAAGCCAAACAGAAGAGCTGCGGCGGAAGAGCTTTCAAGCCGGCTTATGAGTTGGAAAGCTTCTGCCGCAGCTGATCGCTTGTTTACAAATAATGATTTTAAACATGTTTAATATTAAATCTGCTGCTTCTGCTCCCGACACAACCAATATATAAAAAAATATATATAAATAAACATCTAACTAAGAATTTATAATAATAAATATATATGCAGAAATTAAATAAATATATGCTCAATATGAGCATGCCACAATAAATAAATAAATATTCAATCAAAATATATATATAAAAATACTCTGTTCGTGAATACTTCCTTTATAGACTTGAAAAGTTCTGAACCGTTTAAGCCCAAATTTTTACACAACATGCGATGAGGTTCCAGCTCGGTTACTGTCTACTTTTGATGTTGATAGCTTATCTGCGGTTGCGAATATATATAATTTTTTCAGCGTTTCCCCGTGCCCCTACTGCAGCGCCCTCTACAGGCAGCCAGCTGAATCGAAGCATTTCCTGTCAAACATTCAAAACATATTGAAAGAAGAAACTTGAAAAGTTCTGAACCGTTTAAGCCCAAATTTTTACACAACATGCGTTGAGGTTCCAGGTCGGTTATTGTCTACTTTTGATGTTGATAGCTTATCTGCATTTGCGAATACTGCTGCCCCTACTGCTGCGCCCTCTACAGGCAGCCAGCTGAATCAAAGCATTTCCTGTCAAACATTCAAAACATATTGAAAGAAGAAATTGGAGATAAAAATTTTATTTTTTTGTTTAGGTTCAGTAAGAAACGAAGTCATGCCACCCAAGAAGTCGAGTTTGGGTCGTCGTACTCGCAATACAGAAGCAAACAGACGTAAGATTACGAATATGACTGACGAAGAACGGGCCTCCATCCGAGAGACTAAGCGGCTTAAAGCAATGCAGATGCACAACGAGGAATCAGCAGAAAGACGAGCAGATAGGCTTGAGAGAAAACGATTGAGAGTCAGGCAGTCGCGTTCTGCAGCAATCGATTTGATTAACTCTTACAATTATGAACGCGACAGGTTAATGGTAGCGAAGCGCGTTTAAAGATTGCACAGATCAAAACCTCAATAAAATCGTCTTGCATTCAGATATAATCCAACTGTTGATTACAGCTCGAATCGCATTGTCGATATTGCCCGGATGCATCAGTTCTGCTAAACAGAAAGGCTCCTCCGATTGAATCAGACGAAACTTCGGTCCGATGAATATATACATTTGCGGGATGCTGTGATGAATGACCGTAATACAACCAACGTTGGAAAGCTCACGATTTTGCCATCCTCATACATAGGTAGTCCACGCCACATGCAGGAATATGCTCAAGATGCCATGGCATATGTTCGTTGCCACGGCCGTCCAGACTTATTTATCACCTTCACATGCAATCCAGCTTGGGACGAGATAGTACAGCTGTTATTTCCTGGACAATCGTATAGGGATAGGCATGACATCACAGCCCGTGTTTTCAGACAAAAGCTCAAGTCACTGATGGATTTCATTGTGAAACATGGAGTTTTTGGATCTGTGCGGTGCTGGATGTATTCAGTAGAATGGCAGAAGAGAGGATTGCCGCATGCGCACATACTGATTTGGCTGTATGATTTTTATCAAAATTACTCCAGATGAAATCGACGATGTTATATGCGCTGAGATTCCACGGGCCGAGGTTGATACGGATTTACATGAAGTTGTCATCAAGAACATGATCCATGGCCCATGTGGTACCCTCAACCCATGTTCACCATGCATGGTAGACGGGAAGTATTCCAAGCGATATCGTCGAGCATTTACAGCCAACACCGTAACAGGGGACGATGGATATCCTCTGTATGGGAGACGGTCAACTGAAGATGGAGGGACTTCGGCAAATTTAAACATGAGAATTGGTGATATTGAGGTAGACAATCGTTGGGTGGTTCCATACTCACCACTATTGTCAAAATCATACAAAGCGCACATCAACGTAGAATATTGCAATTCCGTGAAATCGATTAAATATATCTGCAAGTACGTGAATAAAGGCAGTGATATGGCAGTTTTTGGTGTTCAGGCAGAAAATGGTGACAACAATGCAGTACGAGTTGTCGATGAAATATCTCAATACCAGGCTGGAAGATACATAAGCAGCAACGAGGCTGCATGGAGAATTTTTTCGTTCCCCATTCATGAACGCTATCCAGATTTAGTTCACTTGGCAGTCCATTTGGAGAATGGTCAACGTGTCTATTTCACAGAAAGAAATGTGCAAGAAAGAGTCCTGAATCCGCCAGCGACAACTCTGACTGCCTTCTTCACCTTATGCCAGAAAGATGATTTTGCCAGAACCTTGATGTATTCAGAAGTGCCCTCTTAACCATAATATGCCACAGAGAAACGTGGCAGGGTACAGCTAGTAATGAAATAAAAATGTCGGTTTCAGGAATAGTAGAGGAAAATATAATTTTTATCAGTGAAGGAGTCATTTCCGACCCTATAAATCATATATATTCTTAATCAGCATTAACAGGCGAATCTTTCTGGCCATCTCAGATTGCAAAACTGACTTTCCCAATTTTTCTAAAAAATGAAAGGGGGATACATCATTAAAATTGTAAAAAATCTACAAAAAAAATTGGGTTTCTTAAAAAGTTCAATTTAGTATGCAGATTTGTTAAGCGCCGAACAACTAACTAAGGAGTGGTTTCCGAGTTGAAATTAATGCATTTTAGACAAAATTATGCGATTTTAATTTTTGACTTTCCCAAAAAATACTAAAACAATTATGAAATAAAAATTTCGGTTTCAGGAATCGTAGAGGAAAATATAATTTTCATCAGTGAAGGAGTCATTTCCGACCCTATAAATCATATATATTCTTAATCAGCATTAACAGGCGAATCTTTCTGGCCATCTCAGATTGCAAAACTCACTTTCCAAAGTTTTCCTAAAAAATGAAGGGGGGTTAAATCATTAAAATTGTGAAAAATCTACAAAACAAATTGGGTTTCTTAAAAAGTTCAATTTAGTATGTAGATTTGTTAAGCGCCGAACAACTAACAAAGGAGTGGTTTCCGAGTTGAAATTAATGCATTTTAGACAAAATTATGCGATTTTAATTTTTGACTTTCCAAAAAAATACTAAAACAATTATGAAATAAAAATTTCGGTTTCAGGAATGGTAGAGGAAAATATAATTTTTATCAGTGAAGGAGTCATTTCCGACCCTATAAATCATATATATTCTTAATCAGCATTAACAGGCGAATCTTTCTGGCCATCTCAGATTGCAAAACTCACTTTCCAAAGTTTTCCTAAAAAATGAAGGGGGGTTAAATCATTAAAATTGTGAAAAATCTACAAAACAAATTGGGTTTCTTAAAAAGTTCAATTTAGTATGTAGATTTGTTAAGCGCCGAACAACTAACTAAGGAGTGGTTTCCGAGTTGAAATTAATGCATTTTAGACAAAGTTATACGATTTTAAACTTTGACTTTCCCAAAAAATACTAAAACAATTATGAAATAAAAATTTCGGTTTCAGGAATGGTAGAGGAAAATATAATTTTTATCAGTGAAGGAGTCATTTCCGACCCTATAAATCATATATATTCTTAATCAGCATTAACAGGCGAATCTTTCTGGCCATCTCAGATTGCAAAACTCACTTTCCAAAGTTTTCCTAAAAAATGAAGGGGGGTTAAATCATTAAAATTGTGAAAAATCTACAAAACAAATTGGGTTTCTTAAAAAGTTCAATTTAGTATGCAGATTTGTTAAGCGCCGAACAACTAACTAAGGAGTGGTTTCCGAGTTGAAATTAATGCATTTTAGACAAAATTATACGATTTTAATTTTTGACTTTCCCAAAAAATACTAAAACAATTATGAAATAAAAATTTCGGTTTCAGGAATAGTAGAGGAAAATATAATTTTTATCAGTGAAGGAGTCATTTCCGACCCTATAAATCATATATATTCTTAATCAGCATTAACAGGCGAATCTTTCTGGCCATCTCAGATTGCAAAACTCACTTTCCAAAGTTTTCCTAAAAAATGAAGGGGGGTTAAATCATTAAAATTGTGAAAAATCTACAAAACAAATTGGGTTTCTTAAAAAGTTCAATTTAGTATGCAGATTTGTTAAGCGCCGAACAACTAACTAAGTAGTGGTTTCCGAGTTGAAATTAATGCATTTTAGACAAAATTATGCGATTTTAATTTTTGACTTTCCCAAAAAATACTAAAACAATAATGAAATAAAAATGTCGGTTTCAGGAATAGTAGAGGAAAATATAATTTTTATCAGTGAAGGAGTCATTTCCGACCCTATAAATCATATATATTCTTAATCAGCATTAACAGGCGAATCTTTCTGGCCATCTCAGATTGCAAAACTCACTTTCCAAAGTTTTCCTAAAAAATGAAGGGGGGTTAAATCATTAAAATTGTGAAAAATCTACAAAACAAATTGGGTTTCTTAAAAAGTTCAATTAGTATGCAGATTTGTTAAGCGCCGAACAACTAACAAAGGAGTGGTTTCCGAGTTGAAATTAATGCATTTTAGACAAAATTATGCGATTTTAATTTTTGACTTTCCAAAAAAATACTAAAACAATTATGAAATAAAAATTTCGGTTTCAGGAATAGTAGAGGAAAATATAATTTTTATCAGTGAAGGAGTCATTTCCGACCCTATAAATCATATATATTCTTAATCAGCATTAACAGGCGAATCTTTCTGGCCATCTCAGATTGCAAAACTCACTTTCCAAAGTTTTCCTAAAAAATGAAGGGGGGTTAAATCATTAAAATTGTGAAAAATCTACAAAACAAATTGGGTTTCTTAAAAAGTTCAATTTAGTATGCAGATTTGTTAAGCGCCGAACAACTAACAAAGGAGTGGTTTCCGAGTTGAAATTAATGCATTTTAGACAAAATTATGCGATTTTAATTTTTGACTTTCCCAAAAAATACTAAAACAATTATGAAATAAAAATTTCGGTTTCAGGAATAGTAGAGGAAAATATAATTTTTATCAGTGAAGGAGTCATTTCCGACCCTATAAATCATATATATTCTTAATCAGCATTAACAGGCGAATCTTTCTGGCCATCTCAGATTGCAAAACTCACTTTCCAAAGTTTTCCTAAAAAATGAAGGGGGGTTAAATCATTAAAATTGTGAAAAATCTACAAAACAAATTGGGTTTCTTAAAAAGTTCAATTTAGTATGCAGATTTGTTAAGCGCCGAACAACTAACAAAGGAGTGGTTTCCGAGTTGAAATTAATGCATTTTAGACAAAATTATGCGATTTTAATTTTTGACTTTCCCAAAAAATACTAAAACAATTATGAAATAAAAATTTCGGTTTCAGGAATAGTAGAGGAAAATATAATTTTTATCAGTGAAGGAGTCATTTCCGACCCTATAAATCATATATATTCTTAATCAGCATTAACAGGCGAATCTTTCTGGCCATCTCAGATTGCAAAACTCACTTTCCAAAGTTTTCCTAAAAAATGAAGGGGGGTTAAATCATTAAAATTGTGAAAAATCTACAAAACAAATTGGGTTTCTTAAAAAGTTCAATTTAGTATGCAGATTTGTTAAGCGCCGAACAACTAACAAAGGAGTGGTTTCCGAGTTGAAATTAATGCATTTTAGACAAAATTATACGATTTTAATTTTTGACTTTCCCAAAAAATACTAAAACAATTATGAAATAAAAATTTCGGTTTCAGGAATAGTAGAGGAAAATATAATTTTTATCAGTGAAGGAGTCATTTCCGACCCTATAAATCATATATATTCTTAATCAGCATTAACAGGCGAATCTTTCTGGCCATCTCAGATTGCAAAACTCACTTTCCCAATTTTTCCTAAAAAATGAAAGGGGTTACATCATTAAAATTGTGAAAAATCTACAAAACAAATTGGGTTTCTTAAAAAGTTCAATTTAGTATGTAGATTTGTTAAGCGCCGAACAACTAACTAAGGAGTGGTTTCCGAGTTGAAATTAATGCATTTTAGACAAAGTTATACGATTT
>NW_028256926.1:0-13527 GCF_035046125.1 Drosophila serrata | reverse complement strand
AAATATATATATATATATATATAGATATCTATATATATAAAAATGCTCTGTTCGTGTCTACATCCTTCATAGACTCGAAAAGTTCTAAACCGTTTAAGCCCAAATTTTTACACAACATGCGTTGAGGTTCCATCTCGGTTATTGACTACTTTTGATGTTGATAGCTTATCTGCGGTTGCGAATATATCTATTTTTTTAGCGTTTCCAAGTGCCCCTACTGCTGCGCCATCTACAGGCAGCCAGCTGAATCAAAGCATTTCCTGTCAAACATTCAAAACATATTGAAAGAAGAAACTTGAAAAGTTCTGAACCGTTTAAGCCCAAATTTTTAGAGAACATGCGTTGAGGTTCCAGCTCGGTTATTGACTACTTTTGATGTTGATAGCTTATCTGCGGTTGCGAATATATCTATTTTTTTAGCGTTTCCCCGTGCCCCTACTACTGCGCCCTCTACAAATCAAAGCATTTCCTGTCAAACATTAAAAACATATTGAAAGAAGAAATTGGAGATAAAAATTTTATTTTTTGTTCAGGTTCAGTAAGAAACGAAGTCATGCCACCAAAAAAGTCGAGATTGGGTCGTTGTATTCGCAATACAGAAGCAAAAAGACGTAAGATTACGAATATGACTGACGAAAAACGGGCCTCCTTTCGAGAGACTGAGCGGCTGAGAGCAATGCATGGGAACGCGTTAATATTGCTCGCAGGGAATTTCAGACAAACGTTGCCTGTGATTTCCCGATCGACACCAGCTGACGAGATAAATGCTTGCCTGAAATATTCTATATTGTGGAAACATGTACGTACATTACAGTTGAAGACGAATATGCGTGTCCAGTTATAGAACGATGACTCAGCCGACGTATTCTCACGACAGCTACTGGACATTGGGAACGGAAAGCTGCCAGTCAATGAGACGTCGAGAAAAATAGTATTGCCCGGGAATTTCTGTAATTTAGTTACATCGAAGGAAGAACTTATCCAAAAAGTGTTCCCCAATATCCGAATAAATTATAGGAATCACGATTGGCTCAGTGGACGAGCGATTCTCGCTGCCAAGAACAAAGATGTCTACCAGCTCAATCATGTAATCCAAAAAAGCATAGAAACTGACGAAATTACATATAAGTCGATAGATACCGTTGTGGAGGCAGAGGAAGCAGTTAATTACCCTAACGAATTTCTAAACTCACTTGATCTGCCTGGAATGCCACCACACATATTGAAATTAAAAATAGGTGTGCCGATTATCATGCTCCGGAATATAAATCCGCCGAAACTCTGCAACGGTACGCGACTCGCAGTCAAGAAATTGATGAACAGAGATTGCGGTTTCCCATTCGTTTGGCGTTTGCAATGACCATAAATAAAGCTCAAGGTCAATCTCTGGAGTTGTGTGGTCTGGATTTGGATGAAGATTGTTTTTCACACGGACAATTATATGTTGCGTGTTCACGAGTCGGAAAACCAAAAAATCTTTATATTTACGCGGCGAATGGAGAAACAAAGAATATTGTATACAACAAGTATTACAGAATTAAATTAATTTGAAAATTATTATTTTTTGTTTGACTTATTTCTTATGCGTTCAACCACAATATGCCACAGAGAAACGTGGCAGTCCATTTGGAGAATGGTCAACGTGTCTATTTCACAGAAAAAATGTGCAAGAAAGAGTCCTGAATCGGCCAGCGACAACTCTGACTGCCTTCTTCACCTTATGCCAGGAAGATGATTTTGCCAGAACCTTGATGTATTCAGAAGTGCCCTCTTAACCATAATATGCCACAGAGAAACGTGGCAGGGTACAGCTAGTATATATATATATAAATAAATATCCAAAGAAAAACATAAAACTGCTTGTGTCTTTATTTCATTATAAAATTTCAGAGTTATTTATCCAGCTGTCGTCGGTTTTTGGGAAACCCAACCAACGTACAAGACATCTTTTTCCCTCTCTTTTAAGTACCTTCTCAACTAGGTAGGTATTGAGAAATCTAGTTTTTTTTAGCTCTTCCTTATAGAATCCACCCTTAATAGGATTTCCATTCAAGTCTTCTAATAGATATGTGGTTGGATATGTATTTTGAACTTTGTATATCCTAAAAATTTCAACATTCCAATTAGGTGTGTATGATTTCTCAAATACTCCCTTATATTTTGAAATTCGAACATTGTCACCAATTTTCAGTTTGCTACCTGTAAACATTTTTATATTATTGTATACCTTTCCCAAGATGTGTTTCTCATTCTCAACATTCACATCGATAGGAGCCATTTTTATAGTCCTGTGTATTTTGTTGTTGTAAAAGTTAATTAATTTTTTATAGATTTCAACCCACTTATAGCTCCCGTTGTAAGAAAACTCTTTCCACATAAGTTCTTTTAATGTTCTGTTGAATCTCTCAACAATTGAAGCCTTTAAAGTACTAAATGTTGAATAATGATTTATTTGATGTCGTTTCATCAAAGACTTAAATTGTTCGTTTAAAAACTCTTTTCCGTCATCTGTTTGTAGATGTTTTGGTACTCCACGCCCAGATTTAAATATTTTCTCCATTGCTTCAACAACATCTTTTGCAGACTTAGACTTAAGTGCTTCACCCCACGCAAATTTCGAGAATGTGTCAATTACTGTTAGTAGGAAGCGATATCCATTATTCGAGGCAGAGTACTTTCCCATTTTCACCAGATCAGCCTGCCATAACGAATTTATTGCCTTTGTAATAACCCTCCGACGTAGAAAATGTTTGCGTGCAGGAGCGTGTAATTCATCAATAATTCCTCGCCTACTCATTATCAGGTAAAAGACTATTCAATTATTTCGAAAATCTTATTTTTTCAATAATAGATGAGACAACAACCTCAAGTCTCTCTATTCGATCTTCAATATCTGCAGTTTTCTCATCAGGAATACTAACAATTAAATCTTGTTGATGTGAAATAATAGAATCCCTCAGCCTCTTTAAAGACTTGTCGACATATTCCTTGTTGGCTATATCTATAGCTTCTTTGGGAATCACAACATTTTTTTCACGTTGAATATTAAAATTACCCTCTGTATCAGTATCGATTGCCGTAACACCATCAAAACTTTGACCAATTGCTTCTTGAAATTTTGTAATTAATGATGTTAAGGATACTCTGAACTCATGAATAGCTTTATCAACATATTCTTTGATGACGATGTCTGCGTTTTCTTTTGGGAAGCCACCATTTTTTATACGCCTTTTTTGTATATTAAAGTTTCCATCAGTATCTAGTAGAGTCCCGTCTCAGTTTTCTCATATCGTTTTAAATTATTAGTGTTCTGCTTTTCATGGATATAACGTCCAAACTTGTCAACGGTCATGATGAGTATAATCTCATTTGAATATTACAACATAAATATAGTGACATATCCACAGTCCCATAGACTTTAGCACATGCCTACTTATTCCACATATACGTACACCCATGAATCATCATCGAATGACCATAAAGTCATTGGACACCACAACTCCACACGAGTTCGACAGTAGAATAAACACAAGTCCCCAGTAGTAGACTAAACAATTTTATTGTCTAAACATCCTTTCCTATTTGTTGCGTTCACACGCTCAAAGTTCGGACCCGTTAGCTCGAAAACAAAATTATCAAATTTCAAAAGAGCACTTGTATCCAAGAGCGAATGCACTTGAATCCAAGAGAAATTAAATAATCAATTAAGCTCTCTCTTAGAATCTTTCAGAGTCAATCAAGATCCACAAAAGCTCGAAACCGAGGTTTGATCGTCACCCATCCTAGTTCAATAAGTTGAGTTCAGTTTGAGACACGAAATTATTCGGTCGGTGTTCTTCATACATACAAGTATCTTGTAACTTATTTTGGTTAAATAAAAATAAAATATATTTTTTTTTAACTTACAAAATAACAAGTATTTAATTGGCGCAGCCGGTAGGATCAAAAATTAAAATAATCCTTTCAGTACGGTATTGGTCAACTTAAAGGATAAGCTATACAACTAGCTATCCAGACCAACGAATTGATATAGTGATTAAAAAATTGATCCGCAAAAGAATCTACGTGCAAGTAGTATTCTAAATCGAAAAACCCGTGCGGTCGGAAATAAAGTTCAAACCCGAATTTTTAATTCTGTGACTTTTAATACAACCAAACCAAAATCCCGTGAGGTCAGAAATAAAGTTCAAATCCGAATTTTTAATTCTGTGACTTTTAATACAACCAAACCAAAATCCCGTGAGGTCAGAAATAAAGTTCAAATCCGAATTTTTAATTCTGTGACTTTAAAATAAAACAAAACCAAAATGGCAACAGTGCAACAACTCTCCGAACTACACCTAAATCAATTGCTACACCAAATTAAGGAGCTGCATTATTATGATGGCACACCAGGGAAACTTTCAATATTTATCAACCAGGTGGATCAGCTGCTAAGTCTGTACCCAACACAAGATAATCGGCAAGCCCACATAATCTACGGCGCTATAAAACGAGTTATAGTAAGCAGGATCCAAGCAGGAGCAACAACATGGAGGGAGATCCGAGAAGCCCTTTCTACTTCGTTCAAGGATCACAGGCCATATGTAACACTGATGAAACAACTGGAGGAGACATCATATTCAGGAAGTATCAGTAAGTTTATCCAGATGCTGGAAGCACAGCATCGTAATATCTTCGATAAGCTAGAACTAGAATGTAATCCCGTAATTAAGAGCAATTATTCCGATATGCTAAAATGGACTATCAAGTCTACTATCGATAAGAAATTACCAGATCGAATGTACATGTCGTTGGCTCGCAAGGATATTGACACTATCCCAAAGTTGAAACAAGCCACTATGGAACTTGGTCTTTATGACGCAAATCCAGAAGATATGTATTTTCAAAAATCTCACGATAATAATCGCAGGAATAAGGGAAATAAAAATTTAAATAATAATCAAAGATATTACAATAACAAACACAACACAAATTCTTATTATTCGTCTACATATCAAAATAATAATCAAGCCAGTAACTCGAATCGAAACACCCAGAATCGAAATAACTCTACTATTGTTGACCCACAAGTCTATCACAATTTTAGGAACAAGTTAAATCAAGGTAGGCAGAATAATCCACTAAACCATCAGCCCTCTACTTCACACAACCCGAGTAGTAACGGTCCCGTTAAAAGACAAAGAGAAAGTAGTAGTGGACAGACTAAAATGGAGGTAGATGTAAATTTTCATCAAACTGCCTCGGAAATCTCGGACACGGGAGAAGAGGTAGAATCAGTCCATATGTAAGAATTACATATGAGAACAATCTTTACAAAGGTATGATTGACACAGGTTCGTCCATCAATATCATTAGGGAGAATTTTGCAAATTTGAAGGAAACTAAAGAAAACCTCAAGGTATACACAATTAAGGGTCCAATAATACTAACGAAAAGCATAATGATTAAACCCAATGTAGTATGTCCGTTTGAACAAAAGTTCTATGTGCATAATTTTTCTCAAAAATATGATTTCCTGTTAGGTCGTCAATACTTAGAAGATACCAAAGCAAAGATTGATTATGAGAAGGAGACTGTAACCTTAGGTTCAAAAACCTATAAATTCAGATACGAGGATGAGAAGGGCGAGACCGCATCAACTAGATGCCTTGACCCAATCAAAAAGGGCGAGACCGCATCAACTAGATGCCTTGACCCAATCAAAAAGGGCGAGACCGCATCAACTAGATGCCTTGACCCAATCAAAAAGGGCGAGACCGCATCAACTAGATGCCTTGACCCAATCAAAAAGGGCGAGACCACACTAAAAAAGTGTCCCAGTCCAAAAGACAAAAAGGTTAACCCCAAAATCAAACAAAAAGTGGAGAAGACCGCACCCCTAAAGTGCCTTACTCCCAAAAGCAGTAAAGATGCTGAGGATTCAGATGCAATGCAATCCAATCCTACATCGATTGCTGACGAAACAATTAACTTCGCGATCAATAATGAATTACGCGAATGTAACGAGTTTAGGCTCGAACACCTCAATGTTGAAGAAAAGGAATGTTTAAAGAAGGTCCTATACCAATATAGAGACATTCAGTACAGAGAAGGTGAGAATTTGACTTTCACTAGTACCATTAAACATGTTATCCAAACTCAACATGAAGATCCGGTTTATCGCAAACCATATAAATACCCCCAGAGTGTTGATCAAGAGGTAAATAAACAAATTAAGGAAATGATAGAGCAGAGCATTATCCGAAAATCTAAGTCCCCCTATTGTTCACCCATTTGGGTAGTTCCAAAGAAGGCAGACGCCTCAGGTAAACCGAAATTCAGATTAGTAGTCGACTATAGGAATCTTAACGAAATAACAATAAATGATAAATTTCCGATTCCTAGAATGGACGAAATACTTGACAAACTGGGAAGATGTCAGTATTTTACTACTATCGATCTAGCTAAAGGTTTTCATCAAATTCAGATGGAGGAAAAGTCTATTGCAAAAACAGCGTTTTCAACCAAACATGGGCATTACGAATATACCCGCATGCCCTTTGGCCTTAAAAATGCACCGGCAACTTTTCAGAGATGCATGAACAACTTGTTAGAAGATTTAATCTACAAGGATTGTTTGGTATACTTGGATGATATCATAATTTACTCCACTTCATTGGAGGAACATATTTTATCATTAAAGAAAGTCTTTTGAAAATTAAGGGACGCAAATTTAAAATTGCAATTAGATAAATGTGAGTTCATGAGGAAGGAAACAGAATTCCTAGGACACATTGTCACTACTAACGGAATTCGGCCTAACCCAAACAAAACGAACGCAATCACAAAATTCCCATTACCAAAAACTCCTAAACAAATAAAATCATTTCTAGGATTATGTGGATTCTATCGCAAGTTCATTCCTAACTTTGCTAAGGTAGTTAAACCTATGACCCTAAAGTTGAAAAAAGGAGCGGTAATCGACACCAAATGCAGAGATTATGTAGAGTCATTTGAAAATCTAAAGGTATTGATAACTTCAGACCCGATTTTAATCTACCCTGATTTCTCAAAACCCTTTTCCTTAACAACTGATGCTAGCAATATAGCAATTGGTGCTGTTTTGTCACAAAACCATAAGCCCGTATGTTACGCAAGCAGAACGCTAAACGAACACGAAATAAACTATGCTACTATCGAAAAAGAATTGTTAGCTATAGTTTGGGCAACTAAATATTTTAGGTCATATCTATTCGGAAGGCCATTTGAAATATTAAGTGATCACAAACCATTGGTGTGGCTTAACAACATAAAGGAACCGAACATGAAACTACAAAGGTGGAAAATCAAATTGAATGAATTTGATTACAAAATTAAGTATCTTCCAGGCAAAGAAAATTATGTAGCGGATGCTCTTTCCCGCACAATAATAGAGGAAGCCATGGTTGGCGAAATTGCTGATAGCATGGATGCAACAATTCATAGCGCTGCTGAAGATAACTTAAATTACATTTTTAATGTACAACAAAACAAAATTAACAAAATTGACCAGCTAAACAAAAACAGACATAGTTATGACGTTGATACGAAATACAGTCAATCACCATTAGTCAAAAGTAAGGTGACCAACCCGTTTAAGAAAACAGGTCAGATTAGACAAGTGGATGATAAACACTTCGAGGAAACAAACAGAGGCAGGAAAATCGTATATTACAAGTCCAAGTTCAAAAAACAAAAGAAAATTAACAAAAGTAAATACGATAATTCCAGACCAGTCGAAGAAGATTAAAAGATGCCCCGTATCCCCCATAATGATTATAAGTCTGGCAATCATCGCTCTCATCACCGTAGCCCAAGGCAATAGCATAGAAGTAAACACAATAAGTGCTAAAAATGGATACCTATTATTTCAGACAGGAGTTACGGAGATACCAACGAGTTACGAATATCATTACTTAAGCATAAACATAACTAACACCATGTTAATGTTTGAGAATTTGTTGGATGAAGCGAAACATTTTCCTGACGTAATCCAAATAGATTACTTAGTTGAAAAACTAAAAAGGGAAATAAATGGTTTGAGAATAATCAAGAGAACCAAACGAGGTCTAGTAAATATTGTAGGAACAGCATACAAATATTTATTTGGCACACTAGATCAAGACGACAGAGATGAGTTAGAAAGCAAAATTAATAACTTGTCAGAAAATTCCGTTCAGAATCATGATTTGAATATGATTATTGATGTGATTAACAGCGGGATAGATATCATTAACAAATTGGAAATTGAAAACGAAAAACAACAACAGGTAGCAGTACTTATTTTCAATTTACAACAATTCACTGAGTATATTGAAGACATAGAAATGGGTATGCAACTCACGAGACTGGGAATTTTCAATCCGAAGTTACTTAAACATGATTATTTAAAGCAAGTAAATTCCGAGAAAATGCTAAAGATTAAAACATTCACTTGGCTAAAAACAGATACAAACGAAATTCTAATAATTTCCCATGTTCCTACTGAGATAACAAAAGTCCCAATATTCAATATAGTCCCATATCCTGATGAGTCCAACTACATTCTTACTGAATCCATATTTGATAAGTTTTATATTTACGAAGATAAGGTCTATAATACACACACAGGTAAACCTATTTTCGATAAGTGTTTAATAGGCATTATTAAACAAGAACCCACTGAATGTAAATACACTAAAACACACAAAGATTTCCAAATCAATTATGTTGAACCAAACATATTAGTCACCTGGAACATTCCGGAAACAATTGTTAATCAAAATTGTATCAACAATAGAGTTTCTATACATGGAAACAACATTATTAAAATAAAGAATTGTACTATGCAAATAGATGAATTCATAATTTCAAACAACCTTGCAGATTTTACACAGTCAATTTATATTGTAAACAACATTACCAAAATAGAACCTTTGGCATACATCCAGACAAGAGATATAATTGAATCCCATGTAAAATATTACAGCATGTTTCAAATCATATGTCTTACATCCTTTGTTATTACAATCCTAAGTTTAATATTGTATGTCAGTTATAAATTTAAGAGTATACCTAAGAAACTCATTGTTAAATATAAGAAAGCACAAGAAGAACAACCGATCCCGGAACAAATTGTAAATGATCAGATCATACCGGAAAATAACATTATGATTTATCCCACGTTATCCGCCTGAGGACAGGCTAAATTCAAAGGTAGGGGGAGTGACATATCCACAGTCCCATAGACTTTAGCACATGCCTACTTATTCCACATATACGTACACCCATGAATCATCATCGAATGACCATAAAGTCATTGGACACCACAACTCCACACGAGTTCGACAGTAGAATAAACACAAGTCCCCAGTAGTAGACTAAACAATTTTATTGTCTAAACATCCTTTCCTATTTGTTGCGTTCACACGCTCAAAGTTCGGACCCGTTAGCTCGAAAACAAAATTATCAAATTTCAAAAGAGCACTTGTATCCAAGAGCGAATGCACTTGAATCCAAGAGACATTAAATGAATCAGTTAAGCTCTCTCTTAGAATCTTTCAGAGTCAATCAAGATCCACAAAAGCTCGAAACCGAGGTTTGATCGTCACCCATCCTAGTTCAATAAGTTGAGTTCAGTTTGAGACACGAAATTATTCGGTCGGTGTTCTTCATACATACAAATATCTTGTAACTTATTTTGGTTAAATAAAAATAAAATATATTTTTTTTAACTTACAAAATAACAAGTATTTAATTATATATACTAAATTAGAATATAATTTTGGCCTCTCGGAGCTCTTCAATTATCGATGTAATTTCGTTTGTGTGATTTGTATTTCCAGCTGTTTCCGAAGCTATTAAAAGATGAAGTCGTTCCACTAACTCATTTGGATCGTCCCAGTATACATAATTAGGTTTATTCCTTTCAAGTGACATGATTGCGTTTGGGTGTAGACTTGGTGACGGGTAAATTAGCTAAAAGTGGTTTGATAATTTGAGAATATTTTAATGCTCTCGTTCCTTTCACTTGTCCGTTTGGTAGAAAATTTCTTCGGTAGGCATTAGTTTTTTCTAAAATTTCTCTATATAGCTCCAGATCATCTGTATTATAATTTTTTGGAAGATGATGGAATATTAAAGAATATAATCCGCTAGTGAGTTTCTAGTTTTGCCCATCCTCAAACTCAATTGTATTATTTGATACATTTATTTGATTATTCCCCAACATTAATTGACCAGAGTCATTTTTGTATGGTCCATATGTTTTATCCAAAATATGATCTCGTGCTAGTTCACTAACATTAAAATTTTTTGAACTCTCTTCAAGCACTGAGGGTGGAGATCTCATCAATGGTGATGTATGGGGGGAGGTTTGAGTTGTGTGAGCAGTTGCTTGATTTGATAATACTGGTGATGATTGATGTGAGTGATGATCCGGTGGTGAGAATGAAGAATCATCATCTATAGCTGATTGGGAATAAAATTGATCGTTCTCGTCCACCTCATCCCCACCAGAAATATTATCATAATCATCATCACTTTTTAATCTCCAATCCAATGGTTTGTATGCATCATATTTGGGTTTTGAATTTTTTTGTAGCTGCAGTGTAAAATGATAGTTTCCTTTTTTTCATAAGCGGAGTTTTATTCTCTTTGTCAAATTCAAATTGATCATTTTGATTGTCTCCCTCTGTATTGGACAGGAATTTTTTGTTAATATTTTTATTATTATTAACAAGTTCATTTAATGGATCAGTTATGGGTTTAAATGTTTCTTCCAAACCCATAATATTCTGGGTCTTAAATTGTTTTAACTCTGAAAACTTTTTTTTCAAAGCATTTCGAGTTTTATTTAATTGTGATAAAATATTTTGGTTCATTGTGATGTAATTTGAAAATATTTAAATTCGAAGAATAAAAGTGGTTATTTCAGTCTTGGGGTTGGGAATGTACTGAGAAAAAATGTATTAATCATAAGCATATAATTGGGAATGTACTGAGAAAAAATTTATTAATCATAAGCATATATATATATATATATATATATATATATATATATATATATATATATTTAAAGAGGTGTGAGTAGTATAAAAACGGGATTTTCGGGACCTTTGATGTCGGCAAAAGGGGTAATAAAAATGCAATTAATGGGTTAGCTGTCAAAACATTTAATTGCTTTGAGTAATAAAAATGCAATTAGTGAGGGTTACCTGTCAACCTGTCAATGGATGGGGGTAATAAAGATGCAATTAATTAGGATCAGTGTATGTAAAAGGACACTTGTGAACAAGTGTTCAAGCGCCCCAACAAGGATGTGGATACGAGTGCGAAAGGGAGGGGAGCGATCCCGAGCGATCCCGGAGCGCACGTGTACGTTCCCACGACCCTCACTTAAAGAAAGGGACGGGGGAGGCAATTGAAAAGGTCGCACCGCAGCGATCCTGGGCCGCATCGATCCCGTTCACGCACGTGGACGTTGACCCACAATCCTCACTTAAAAAAGGGACGGGGGGTGGAATTGTAGAAGGGTGCTAACGGAAAATTCCACGCTCTGCTCGATCCTCGAGCACACTTGGACGTTGACCCTCAATCCTCACTTAAAAAAGGGATGGGGGTGGAATGGGAGAAGGGACGGAAGAACGGAAAATTCCACGCCCACGCTCTCCTCGATCACGTTCACGCACGTGGACGTTAACCCACGATCCTCACTTAAGAATGGGATGGGGGTGGAATGGAAGAAGGGTGCTAACGGAAAATTCTTGAAAAGGTCATTTGTTTTCCCATAGAAGGAGAGAAACACACAATTCCCTCCTTGAAAAAGGATGGTAGGAAGGGGTTTTCCCACACTCATTGCATCTGGATTTGTTCGAATGTGTGTGATGACATATACAATTAGCTTATCTAAATAGGGGTGGTGGGTGAAAGGGATACACTTGTAACGGTTTCTCAGTGAAGGCGGAGCTGGCTTTAAAAAGGATGGAAAGGGTAAGAAAATGTCAAGTGTTTGCTGTACATTTTCTGATTTTCGTGGGTCCGCGTATGGACTAGTTGAGTATTAAGAATCACTTCTAGTTGGCGGTTTGATCTATCCAGAGTGGAAAAATTAAATAAATTTTTAAAAGTTTATTAAAAATTTATAAAGTTTACACAAAATTTATAATATATATATATAAATTTATAAAGTGCAAACGTGCAAAAGTGCAAAAGTGCAAAAGTGTAAAAGCACAGAACAGAAAAAAAACAAGAAAGAAAGCTAACTTCGGCACGCCGAAGTTTATATACCCTTGCAGATAGAACTTCTATGAATAGGAATCCATACAATATAAATTATATATATTTGTGTTAAAAAACAATGAAGTAATAGCTGCTTTCATTTCATTCACCTATAAGTTAACTAAGTTAACCGGGCGACGGCAATGACCGATCGTCCGAAAGCTCGCTCCGGCCAAATTGCTGACCCAGCGTCTGGCCGGAAGCTCGTGCATAGCCGGCAAGCACTGCCCATTGGAGTGGCCGCTATGAATATCACTTTTGTTAGTTCTTAAGTTCAGTTCTGTTTTGACACTTATGAAATAAAGAGCCATCGCTCTCATACTGTAACTCCGACGATCCGTCGTAAAGCATTTATTATTACAAATCTGACTGAGTCCCTAGGCCAGCAGATAAAGAGGGACAGTCATCCCTCCAACATAATCATCCTAACTAAATATTCTACTTCCAGCCGGCTAGAAGACACCAAAGGGCCTCTCGCCCCGACCTTACATCTCCAGGAACAATCCGCAGCGGAATTGAAATTGTCGACGACGAATCATTACCGCCCAACATTATATTAATTTATACATATTATATTTGCAGTTTTACATACACAGATTTGCATTTTTCCTCTACATCAAACGATCGTTTGTATGGCACCTATAAGATATAGTCGTCCGATTTTCATAAAATTTTACACAAAATTTAAGACTAATATAAAATAGCTATACCTTAAATTTGATGAAAATCAGTCGAAAACTGAAAAAGTTATAAATTTATTTGTATTAATTTCTCGATCGTTCCTATGGGAGCTATTGATATATTAGTCCGATTTTCATAAAATTTTACACAAAATTGTAGAGTATAGTAAAATGACTATATCTTAAATTTGATCCAATTCTCTTGAAAACTGAAAAAGTTAAAAATTTTTTTGTAAAAATTTTACGATCATTCCTATGGAAGCTATATGATATAGTCGTCCGATCCGGCCCGTTCCGACATATATACGAGTGAGAGTATATAGAAGGCTAACTACAAAGTTTCATTCAGATAGCTTCAAAACTGAGAGACTAGTTTGCGTAGAAACGGACAGACGGACAGACGGACAGAAGGACAGACGGACAGACGGACAGACGGACAGACGGACATGGCTAGATCGACTCAGCTGTTGATCCTGATCAAGAATATATATACTTTATATAGTCGGAGGTGCCTCCTTCACTGCGTTGCAAACTTCTGACTGAAATTATAATACCCTGCAAGGGTATA
>NW_028256925.1:0-10733 GCF_035046125.1 Drosophila serrata | reverse complement strand
ACGTTAACATTAACCGTCACAGCACTTGATATTTGGGAAATTCTACTCAAACACTTAAACATAAACAGTCACAGCACTTTGCTAATGCAACGAGAGCATAATTCTCAAATTTATTCAGAGCCGCCGAGGTTTCATACAGAATTGTAAAAAACTTAGATTTTAGTCTTAAACGAATATCCATTGTGAGCAGAATTAAAATCTTGTGAAATAAAAACCCAAATAATTTTATTCAAACGAGAAACTTGTTAATGGCGCAGCCGGTAGGATAAATTAAATCGTCGCAAACAGTTACGGCTTTCAGATCAATTAATCGGAAATTATTTTAATTTCTGAATATATAGTGGAATTGCCCACAGTAAGCAATTGACTAATTAGTTTGTGCACAATCAGTGTTTGGTCTATTGAGTGTTACAAAAATTGAACATTTGGTACAATTAAATCCAATCCAATATTTAAATCGTATCCGCAAAAGAACCTTACGTGTCAACAAAAGTTCAATCGACGTATAAATCCAATTCGGTCGTCGTAACAAACATTGAATTTGTGATCGTTAAACAAAATAAAATGGAACAGCCACAAGCAAACAATATTACTATTTCCATAGCTACACCAAGTGTTCTATATGACCAAAACTTAAATCAACTTTTACAACAAATTCGAAATGTTCAATAATTCGAAGGCGAGCCTACTACCCTGGCTCCATTTGTCAGAAGAATCGACTATTTGTTGCAACTATGTATATGCCACGACTATTGAGCGAAAACATAGTATAATCTTTGGGGCAATTGAGCTCCAAATTTCCGGGGATGCCCAGAAGTTACTACAGATGCTACAGATCAACACTTGGACCAACCTCAGACAGGCCCAAATCTCTGAATATAAGATGCAGATACCAGTTGAGGAACTGCTTAGAAGACTCTACAACACTAACTTCCAAGGCAATCTTCGTAAATTTTGCAACGAAATTGAAGCCCGAATCCTGATTATTAGCAATAAGTTAAAATTAGAAGGAAATCTTAAGAATTCTAGATTATACACAAATGCAATGAATAATACAGTAAAGAGCCATCTTGAACGAAAACCACCAGATAGGCTATTTATGTGACTGGCTAGATACGATATTTTAACCAATTCAAAATTAAAACAAGCGGCCCTAATGGAAGGCTTTTAGGAAGAATCCGAATTCAGTGATTTTAATAGGAATGGAAATTCCAAGATTAAACCACAAAAATTTAACAACAAATATACTAGTAATGCACGTAATACCCACCCACAAAGTACTTACCAATACAATCCTTATTTTCAACAACTACAAAATACAAATTTTAACACATGCAATCGAAATCAGTCTCAGAATCAATTTCAGCAACAGTCAAACAGACAGTTTAATAGATACAATGCTTTTGACCAAACTAGGAAATTATCCCAAGAGTTTAACCAAAATTTGCAAGAAGCACAAAGAAATAATCCACTTAATTATAATCATAACAGTAATATACCAAACCAACCTTACAAACGTGTACGGGAAAGTAAAAGCGATTTACAAAAAGTGCGGGTTGATGAAAATTATCAACAAATAGAAAACAATGGCCAGTTCTACTATGAACAACGTGGTTTTAATAACAATAGCGAGTATCAAAATACTCAACCAAATGAACCAATGTTAGATGAAAATTTTCCAATGGGAGCCTCGGAACAAATCAATACATAGAAATATACTATACAGGTGTTTAGTTGACAGGTGTACAGGTGTTTAATTGACACAGGGTCTTTAATAAATTTAATGAGGGAAAATTTTTTATATTTACCAACTTTAGTAAAACAAATTTCTGTAAGAACTATGGAAAGAGTTACAAAATTAAAGGAGCGTGTATCTATTGCACCAAATAATCTCTTTAGACAAGATCAAATATTCTACATACACGACTTTTTACCCCACTATGACATGCTTTTAGTTAGAAACCTGTTATTGGTAAACAATGTCATCATCGAATATTCCTTGAGAACAGTATAAATAAATAAAATAAAAATAGGTAAAACACTTTTTAAGTTAAACGGTTTTATGTTAAACATACATTGTAATGTTTAGGATAAATGTACTAAAAGCCAAAAAATAATAAAACAGGTACAGTCGTGGGAATTATAAACATATACGTAGACTAGACTTAAATAAAACCGTGGGGCACGTCACCGTTTAACTTAAAAAGTTTTTTTTACCTATTTTAATTTTCTAGTTTTTATTTTGTTTTATCCACCCTAATGCCATACAGTTCTCGGCGCGTTTTAACCTTTCACCTTAACTAAGGTAGTGTACCGCTAACGACGTATCATATTTAGCCACCCTAACGCCACACAGTCCTCAACACGATACCAAATCTTGACTTGGTGGATTCAGGCTGGATTAATCAGATACCAAAATTACAGATTGAATTTCTAAATTTAAATCTTATTATTATACGCCATTAAGTGGATGCGCCCATCTTAAATATTGAGGTTGTATAGTGCACTGTATTCTTCTTGTCAAGACCTTTTTTTTGATACCCATATTGGTGGGATTGATAAACAATTGATATCAGCCTTTTGGTAGAGGCGGCCATCTTAGATTTTAATTTTGCATAGTAAATTGTATTCTACTTGTTGAGACCTTTCATTTGATACCCATGTTGATGGGAGTAGTATAGAAACGGGATTTTCAGGACCTTTGATGTCGGCAAAAGGGGTAATAAAAATGCAATTAATGGGTTAGCTGTCAAAACATTTAATTGCTTTGAGTAATAAAAATGCAATTAATGAGGGTTAGCTGTCAACCTGTCAATGGATGGGGGTAATAAAGATGCAATTAATTAGGGTCAGTGTATGTAAAAGGACACTTGTGAACAAGTGTTCAAGCGCCCCAACAAGGATGTGGATACGAGTGCGAATGGGAGGGGAGCGATCCCGAGCGATCCCGGAGCGCACATGTACGTTCCCACGACCCTCACTTAAAGAAAGGGACGGGGGAGGCAATTGAAATGGTCGCACCACAGCGATCCTGGGCCGCATCGATCCCGTTCACGCACGTGGACGTTGACCCACAATCCTCACTTAAAAAAGGGACGGGGGTGGAATTGTAGAAGGGTGCTAACGGAAAAATCCACGCTCTGCTCGATCCTCGATCACACTTGGACGTTGACCCTCAATCCTCACTTAAAAAAGGGATGGGGGTGGATTGGAAGATGGGTGCTAACAGAAAATTCCACGCCCACGCTCTGCTCGATCCCGTTCACGCACGTGGACGTTCACCCACGATCCTCACTTAAAAAAGGGATGGATGTGATTTTCCTTGAGAGATACTTGAAAAGGTCATTTGTTTTCCCATAGAAGGAGAGAAACACACAATTCCCTCCTTGAAAAAGGATGAGAGGAAGGGGGTTTCCAACACTAATTGCATCTGGAGTTGTTCGAATGTGTGTGATGAAATATACAATTAACTTATCTAATTAGGGGTGGCGGGTAAAACGGATACACTTGTAACGGTTTCTCAGTGAAGGCGGAGCTGGCTTTAAAAAGGATAGAAAGGGTAAGAAAATGTGTTTGCTATACATTTTCTGATTTTCGTGGGTCCGCGTATGGACATAGTTGAGTACTAAGAATCACTTCTAGTTGGCGGTTTGATCTTTCCAGAGTGGAAAAATTAAATAAATTTTTAAAAGTTTATTCAAAATGTATAAAGTTTATACAAAATTTATAAAGTATAAACGTGCAAAAGTGCAAAAGTGCAAAAGTGAAAAACTACAAAACTCCAAAAGTGTAAAAGCACAGAAAAGAAAAAAAAATTAATTAATAATTAATTATTTTAAATAAAAATCAAAAACACAAAACAATCTTCATCTTCATCTTCATCTTCATCTTCATCTTCATCTTCATCTTCATCTTCATCTTCATCTTCATCTTCATCTTCATCTTCATCTTCATCTTCATCTTCATCTTCATCTTCATCTTCATCTTCATCTTCATCTTCATCTTCATCTTCATCTTCATCTTCATCTTCATCTTCATCTTCATCTTCATCTTCATCTTCATCTTCATCTTCATCTTCATCTTCATCTTCATCTTCATCTTCATCTTCATCTTCATCTTCATCTTCATCTTCATCTTCATCTTCATCTTCATCTTCATCTTCATCTTCATCTTCATCTTCATCTTCATCTTCATCTTCATCTTCATCTTCATCTTCATCTTCATCTTCATCTTCATCTTCATCTTCATCTTCATCTTCATCTTCATCTTCATCTTCATCTTCATCTTCATCTTCATCTTCATCTTCATCTTCATCTTCATCTTCATCTTCATCTTCATCTTCATCTTCATCTTCATCTTCATCTTCATCTTCATCTTCATCTTCATCTTCATCTTCATCTTCATCTTCATCTTCATCTTCATCTTCATCTTCATCTTCATCTTCATCTTCATCTTCATCTTCATCTTCATCTTCATCTTCATCTTCATCTTCATCTTCATCTTCATCTTCATCTTCATCTTCATCTTCATCTTCATCTTCATCTTCATCTTCATCTTCATCTTCATCTTCATCTTCATCTTCATCTTCATCTTCATCTTCATCTTCATCTTCATCTTCATCTTCATCTTCATCTTCATCTTCATCTTCATCTTCATCTTCATCTTCATCTTCATCTTCATCTTCATCTTCATCTTCATCTTCATCTTCATCTTCATCTTCATCTTCATCTTCATCTTCATCTTCATCTTCATCTTCATCTTCATCTTCATCTTCATCTTCATCTTCATCTTCATCTTCATCTTCATCTTCATCTTCATCTTCATCTTCATCTTCATCTTCATCTTCATCTTCATCTTCATCTTCATCTTCATCTTCATCTTCATCTTCATCTTCATCTTCATCTTCATCTTCATCTTCATCTTCATCTTCATCTTCATCTTCATCTTCATCTTCATCTTCATCTTCATCTTCATCTTCATCTTCATCTTCATCTTCATCTTCATCTTCATCTTCATCTTCATCTTCATCTTCATCTTCATCTTCATCTTCATCTTCATCTTCATCTTCATCTTCATCTTCATCTTCATCTTCATCTTCATCTTCATCTTCATCTTCATCTTCATCTTCATCTTCATCTTCATCTTCATCTTCATCTTCATCTTCATCTTCATCTTCATCTTCATCTTCATCTTCATCTTCATCTTCATCTTCATCTTCATCTTCATCTTCATCTTCATCTTCATCTTCATCTTCATCTTCATCTTCATCTTCATCTTCATCTTCATCTTCATCTTCATCTTCATCTTCATCTTCATCTTCATCTTCATCTTCATCTTCATCTTCATCTTCATCTTCATCTTCATCTTCATCTTCATCTTCATCTTCATCTTCATCTTCATCTTCATCTTCATCTTCATCTTCATCTTCATCTTCATCTTCATCTTCATCTTCATCTTCATCTTCATCTTCATCTTCATCTTCATCTTCATCTTCATCTTCATCTTCATCTTCATCTTCATCTTCATCTTCATCTTCATCTTCATCTTCATCTTCATCTTCATCTTCATCTTCATCTTCATCTTCATCTTCATCTTCATCTTCATCTTCATCTTCATCTTCATCTTCATCTTCATCTTCATCTTCATCTTCATCTTCATCTTCATCTTCATCTTCATCTTCATCTTCATCTTCATCTTCATCTTCATCTTCATCTTCATCTTCATCTTCATCTTCATCTTCATCTTCATCTTCATCTTCATCTTCATCTTCATCTTCATCTTCATCTTCATCTTCATCTTCATCTTCATCTTCATCTTCATCTTCATCTTCATCTTCATCTTCATCTTCATCTTCATCTTCATCTTCATCTTCATCTTCATCTTCATCTTCATCTTCATCTTCATCTTCATCTTCATCTTCATCTTCATCTTCATCTTCATCTTCATCTTCATCTTCATCTTCATCTTCATCTTCATCTTCATCTTCATCTTCATCTTCATCTTCATCTTCATCTTCATCTTCATCTTCATCTTCATCTTCATCTTCATCTTCATCTTCATCTTCATCTTCATCTTCATCTTCATCTTCATCTTCATCTTCATCTTCATCTTCATCTTCATCTTCATCTTCATCTTCATCTTCATCTTCATCTTCATCTTCATCTTCATCTTCATCTTCATCTTCATCTTCATCTTCATCTTCATCTTCATCTTCATCTTCATCTTCATCTTCATCTTCATCTTCATCTTCATCTTCATCTTCATCTTCATCTTCATCTTCATCTTCATCTTCATCTTCATCTTCATCTTCATCTTCATCTTCATCTTCATCTTCATCTTCATCTTCATCTTCCTCTTCATCTTCATCTTCATCTTCATCTTCATCTTCATCTTCATCTTCATCTTCATCTTCATCTTCATCTTCATCTTCATCTTCATCTTCATCTTCATCTTCATCTTCATCTTCATCTTCATCTTCATCTTCATCTTCATCTTCATCTTCATCTTCATCTTCATCTTCATCTTCATCTTCATCTTCATCTTCATCTTCATCTTCATCTTCATCTTCATCTTCATCTTCATCTTCATCTTCATCTTCATCTTCATCTTCATCTTCATCTTCATCTTCATCTTCATCTTCATCTTCATCTTCATCTTCATCTTCATCTTCATCTTCATCTTCATCTTCATCTTCATCTTCATCTTCATCTTCATCTTCATCTTCATCTTCATCTTCATCTTCATCTTCATCTTCCTCTTCATCTTCATCTTCATCTTCATCTTCATCTTCATCTTCATCTTCATCTTCATCTTCATCTTCATCTTCATCTTCATCTTCATCTTCATCTTCATCTTCATCTTCATCTTCATCTTCATCTTCATCTTCATCTTCATCTTCATCTTCATCTTCATCTTCATCTTCATCTTCATCTTCATCTTCATCTTCATCTTCATCTTCATCTTCATCTTCATCTTCATCTTCATCTTCATCTTCATCTTCATCTTCATCTTCATCTTCATCTTCATCTTCATCTTCATCTTCATCTTCATCTTCATCTTCATCTTCATCTTCATCTTCATCTTCATCTTCATCTTCATCTTCATCTTCATCTTCATCTTCATCTTCATCTTCATCTTCATCTTCATCTTCATCTTCATCTTCATCTTCATCTTCATCTTCATCTTCATCTTCATCTTCATCTTCATCTTCATCTTCATCTTCATCTTCATCTTCATCTTCATCTTCATCTTCATCTTCATCTTCATCTTCATCTTCATCTTCATCTTCATCTTCATCTTCATCTTCATCTTCATCTTCATCTTCATCTTCATCTTCATCTTCATCTTCATCTTCATCTTCATCTTCATCTTCATCTTCATCTTCATCTTCATCTTCATCTTCATCTTCATCTTCATCTTCATCTTCATCTTCATCTTCATCTTCATCTTCATCTTCATCTTCATCTTCATCTTCATCTTCATCTTCATCTTCATCTTCATCTTCATCTTCATCTTCATCTTCATCTTCATCTTCATCTTCATCTTCATCTTCATCTTCATCTTCATCTTCATCTTCATCTTCATCTTCATCTTCATCTTCATCTTCATCTTCATCTTCATCTTCATCTTCATCTTCATCTTCATCTTCATCTTCATCTTCATCTTCATCTTCATCTTCATCTTCATCTTCATCTTCATCTTCATCTTCATCTTCATCTTCATCTTCATCTTCATCTTCATCTTCATCTTCATCTTCATCTTCATCTTCATCTTCATCTTCATCTTCATCTTCATCTTCATCTTCATCTTCATCTTCATCTTCATCTTCATCTTCATCTTCATCTTCATCTTCATCTTCATCTTCATCTTCATCTTCATCTTCATCTTCATCTTCATCTTCATCTTCATCTTCATCTTCATCTTCATCTTCATCTTCATCTTCATCTTCATCTTCATCTTCATCTTCATCTTCATCTTCATCTTCATCTTCATCTTCATCTTCATCTTCATCTTCATCTTCATCTTCATCTTCATCTTCCTCTTCATCTTCATCTTCATCTTCATCTTCATCTTCATCTTCATCTTCATCTTCATCTTCATCTTCATCTTCATCTTCATCTTCATCTTCATCTTCATCTTCATCTTCATCTTCATCTTCATCTTCATCTTCATCTTCATCTTCATCTTCATCTTCATCTTCATCTTCATCTTCATCTTCATCTTCATCTTCATCTTCATCTTCATCTTCATCTTCATCTTCATCTTCATCTTCATCTTCCTCTTCATCTTCATCTTCATCTTCATCTTCATCTTCATCTTCATCTTCATCTTCATCTTCATCTTCATCTTCATCTTCATCTTCATCTTCATCTTCATCTTCATCTTCATCTTCATCTTCATCTTCATCTTCATCTTCATCTTCATCTTCATCTTCATCTTCATCTTCATCTTCATCTTCATCTTCATCTTCATCTTCATCTTCATCTTCATCTTCATCTTCATCTTCATCTTCATCTTCATCTTCATCTTCATCTTCATCTTCATCTTCATCTTCATCTTCATCTTCATCTTCATCTTCATCTTCATCTTCATCTTCATCTTCATCTTCATCTTCATCTTCATCTTCATCTTCATCTTCATCTTCATCTTCATCTTCATCTTCATCTTCATCTTCATCTTCATCTTCATCTTCATCTTCATCTTCATCTTCATCTTCATCTTCATCTTCATCTTCATCTTCATCTTCATCTTCATCTTCATCTTCATCTTCATCTTCATCTTCATCTTCATCTTCATCTTCATCTTCATCTTCATCTTCATCTTCATCTTCCTCTTCATCTTCATCTTCATCTTCATCTTCATCTTCATCTTCATCTTCATCTTCATCTTCATCTTCATCTTCATCTTCATCTTCATCTTCATCTTCATCTTCATCTTCATCTTCATCTTCATCTTCATCTTCATCTTCATCTTCATCTTCATCTTCATCTTCATCTTCATCTTCATCTTCATCTTCATCTTCATCTTCATCTTCATCTTCATCTTCATCTTCATCTTCATCTTCATCTTCATCTTCATCTTCATCTTCATCTTCATCTTCATCTTCATCTTCATCTTCATCTTCATCTTCATCTTCATCTTCATCTTCATCTTCATCTTCATCTTCATCTTCATCTTCATCTTCATCTTCATCTTCATCTTCATCTTCATCTTCATCTTCATCTTCATCTTCATCTTCATCTTCATCTTCATCTTCATCTTCATCTTCATCTTCATCTTCATCTTCATCTTCATCTTCATCTTCATCTTCATCTTCATCTTCATCTTCATCTTCATCTTCATCTTCATCTTCATCTTCATCTTCATCTTCATCTTCATCTTCATCTTCATCTTCATCTTCATCTTCATCTTCATCTTCATCTTCATCTTCATCTTCATCTTCATCTTCATCTTCATCTTCATCTTCATCTTCATCTTCATCTTCATCTTCATCTTCATCTTCATCTTCATCTTCATCTTCATCTTCATCTTCATCTTCATCTTCATCTTCATCTTCATCTTCATCTTCATCTTCATCTTCATCTTCATCTTCATCTTCATCTTCATCTTCATCTTCATCTTCATCTTCATCTTCATCTTCATCTTCATCTTCATCTTCATCTTCATCTTCATCTTCATCTTCATCTTCATCTTCATCTTCATCTTCATCTTCATCTTCATCTTCATCTTCATCTTCATCTTCATCTTCATCTTCATCTTCATCTTCATCTTCATCTTCATCTTCATCTTCATCTTCATCTTCATCTTCATCTTCATCTTCATCTTCATCTTCATCTTCATCTTCATCTTCATCTTCATCTTCATCTTCATCTTCATCTTCATCTTCATCTTCATCTTCATCTTCATCTTCATCTTCATCTTCATCTTCATCTTCATCTTCATCTTCATCTTCATCTTCATCTTCATCTTCATCTTCATCTTCATCTTCATCTTCATCTTCATCTTCATCTTCATCTTCATCTTCATCTTCATCTTCATCTTCATCTTCATCTTCATCTTCATCTTCATCTTCATCTTCATCTTCATCTTCATCTTCATCTTCATCTTCATCTTCATCTTCATCTTCATCTTCATCTTCATCTTCATCTTCATCTTCATCTTCATCTTCATCTTCATCTTCATCTTCATCTTCATCTTCATCTTCATCTTCATCTTCATCTTCATCTTCATCTTCATCTTCATCTTCATCTTCATCTTCATCTTCATCTTCATCTTCATCTTCATCTTCATCTTCATCTTCATCTTCATCTTCATCTTCATCTTCATCTTCATCTTCATCTTCATCTTCATCTTCATCTTCATCTTCATCTTCATCTTCATCTTCATCTTCATCTTCATCTTCATCTTCATCTTCATCTTCATCTTCATCTTCATCTTCATCTTCATCTTCATCTTCATCTTCATCTTCATCTTCATCTTCATCTTCATCTTCATCTTCATCTTCATCTTCATCTTCATCTTCATCTTCATCTTCATCTTCATCTTCATCTTCATCTTCATCTTCATCTTCATCTTCATCTTCATCTTCATCTTCATCTTCATCTTCATCTTCATCTTCATCTTCATCTTCATCTTCATCTTCATCTTCATCTTCATCTTCATCTTCATCTTCATCTTCATCTTCATCTTCATCTTCATCTTCATCTTCATCTTCATCTTCATCTTCATCTTCA
>NW_028256923.1:0-15343 GCF_035046125.1 Drosophila serrata | reverse complement strand
AACCTATGAGGTGGAGGATCTTACGAACATCCTGAATAACGTTTTTCAATAGACGTGTAGGATTTCATTCTTGAGAAAGCAGGATTCACCGTGGTTGGCGATCTCAGAAGAAGAGCGCAAGAGTCTTTCAACACAAGCTTAGGAACAAGACAAAGGGAACTATACAAAGAAGCGCAAAGAAATCAGACAGAAGGGGCATATCAGAAAAGTATTACTGTCCATTAGGCCTTACCTCCTTCGACCCGAAGACATTAGATAGACTCGTGGATGTTCACATCCGGGAGCACGCATACCGTAAAGCCAAGTTGACAGAAACAGCACTACATGATGTAGATCATGTCGAGATGGCACTGCAATACAAGCAATATAGACATTAAAAGCAGATTCAACAACGCCGACTCAATCCTCAATCATCAGAGAGTGGATCGGGGTTAAGTAACGAAGAGGACGATCCCAGCAGAACTAAGGCACATCTCAGGGCGGGGTTTACTGGTTCCTACTTTGGCTTATAAATATGAAAAACATATTGGAAGAGCTTGGAACAAGGGAAGATTGCAGCAGGGGCAGAGTAACCGTGAAAGATGAGGTCTCTTGTACACCGATGGTTCTAAATGAGCTGTGCCGTGGGTACTGGGATCTACGCTGAGCACTGGGGGATTGAAGAGGCCTTTAATCTCTTAGACTGAGATACGGTCAATACAGCCAAGCTTTCAATACGGCGTAGAATTAGCGGATAGCCAAGCGTCTGTCAAATCCTGAAACGAAAATAGACAAACTAGCCCAAGTATGCTCTGCAGGGCTACCCTTCAGTACCATTCCTTTAGCATACAGGTCTGAATTAGATATTTTTGTGTTTAATTTTCTACTCTTAAAGAAAAGCATTTCATATTGCTGTCACACGTCAACTGCAAATGCAAAGGTAATAGGGAGAATCAAAGCCGAAAACAGCCGACCGAAAATTCTGGCGCGTAACCACACAAGGCAGATTTTTATTTGCCTAAAGCAAATTCTTAATACGTGTCAATATATTATACGATAAAATAAGTAAACATCGATTAAATAAAATGTTTAATGTTTAAAACGGTATTCTGATTTCGATTCGATACACTTTTAGTTTTTGACACACATTTTTTCCGCTTTCCACCATTTCCAGCTCTGTCTAATTTGCTAGTCGGTCGCATGCCGATGCTCCGAATACGTCCGAAAACATCAACAAATATTTTGTATTTTTTATTTATTTATAAAAAATAAATAGCAAAGACTGCAATTCTTAAATTATACCTTTACCTCTGCACAACAAAAGGGCACATCGGCCCCGACTCACATCAGGTGGGCAGAGGCAAGGATAGGTGATTTACCAAATTTAAACTCGAAGGATAATTCAACATTAAAAAAATAAAAAAATTATTATTATACATGAAACAAAGAACACGGAAAGGATCATGCTCGTCAATGTTCGTATTACAGACGTTAAGGGCTATTGGACGAAAATGACGAGAAGGCCTAATTTGACCTTTAATAAGCTTAAAGATAAAAATAACGCCGTGGCAGGTTCGACGATCCTTTAGGGTGGGGAGGCTTAAAAGTTGTAGCCTGTCGGCATAGTATGGAAGACGACCAGTTTAATAAACGTAGAGCAAAGAAAAGGAATTGTTTCTGAACAGATTCAATAACGTCTTGATACTTTTCATATTGAGGTGACCACACACAGAAACAATATTCTAGAATAGGGCGAACGAGTGAGATATAAAGAAGTTTTGATGTATAAGGGTCATCGAATTCCTTTGACCATCGCTTAACAAAGGCAAAACCCCCTTGAGCTTTACTAATAATTAAACCAAACCAATATGATCAATAAAATTAAGGGTATGGTTAAACAGGACTCCGCGATCTGTACCGTTCAAGATCGCACGCACCTATAGAGTAATTGGCGAGGAGGCAATTCTTCCGGTGAAATGACATAAATTTGCATTTGGAAAAATTTTGCGAATAAGATCGCTATATCAGGCTTGTTAGACACGGAGTCAGTATTGAGATGAAGACAAGAAGGGAAAAGTTGGGAACTTCGTTTTGAATGATCAAACGCGTAAAGTTGCTTAGGATTAGCCTGGAACTAATTTCTACACCGATTTAGGTAGTTTCCGTAGCATTAAGAATTGTGGGCTAAGAATTTTGTGCGAACTGTCAAATATATAGAAAGGTCCACCTTTGACCGAGACCTGGTGAATTTCTTGTAAAGTTTAGACTTCATGTTTTTAAGGTAAGAAAGTCGACGAGAAAACCATAGGGGCTTGTGAGATTCATCACGTGAAGGAAAGGATGGGGCATAAATATCAAGGGCAGAGCATAAAATATAATATAGTTGTCGATTCAACTTCTGGATTAGGAAGTAAAGGAAACGACGCTTCAAGAATTATCTCCAGTAAGGGGACAGGAGATGGGGTCAATTCTTGAGACAAGGGCGTTGGCGAACTCGGACGCAAAGAAAAGGTCCAAGATTTTATCACCACAGTTCTTGACGTAGTTTAATTGACCCACAGAAAGGTCAATAAGACCTCGGACTAAGTCATGAGTTTCAGTAAGAAGAAGAGTTGAGTGAATTCCCTGGACTAAGAACAGGTGCTGAAGATAAATATTAGCGTCAGACCGTGGGATGTAAGAGCATGATACATAGAGAAAACAGTCGTGAACTTGAACACGAACCGCAACAAACTCCAAAGTATTATCTGAGAAGGTTATGGCAACCAGTTCAGAAATTAGGTCAGATTTCGCAGCAATAAGAACGCCGCCGCCAGTACGCATTTGACGCAAATAAATCGCAATCAGAAACAGAGGAGTTAAGCCACGTTTCATTGAAAGAAATAAGTTTGGCTTCGAAGGAGGCACTATTAGCGTGCAGCTTGCTAAGTTTCCCCAACAGACTACGAGCATTCTGATAGTGCAAAGAAAACGAGTTGATTAGTTTTTTGGAGGCCTGGTTGAGGGAGTCAGAGGCTCTCCAGCCCGAGGGTTGCTCATGTAAAGAAATTCATAAATAATAGCATGTTTGGGCCATACGGAAGCATCAAGAACCTTAGTATATAACGCGTCAGAATGCGCAATTTTAAATAAATTTCTCCATTTCGTTTTCTCGTTTCTCGTTTCTGCTTAAAATTGAATTTTGAGACGGAGAATTCACGGATGCATCAGGATTAAGGCGATAGACAATGTGTAGGGGGCGTCCTGCCGCAAGATCCTGGGAAATGTAGCCCAGTGAAAATTCCCACGTCGCAAGCGAAGTCGAAGAGTAAAGGCGGGGCGTCGTGGGCAATTCAACTCGTCAGCTTTATTTCGCTGCATACATTAGACTAAGAACTATCTTAAACTAAACCGAGCTCCCAGCCGCTTTGCTCTGCCAAAAGAAGCGCGGGAGATCGCCGACGGTCGGCAACATAGACCCGAGAGTCGGAGCGCGAGAGCAAGGGAGGCGCGCGCGGCAGAGCTCGGAAAGCTCCGCGAGCAGAGGCGGCACAGTGGGCCTCATCGAAACATCCTGCCCCCCCCCCCTTGCAATCGTTCGGGTTGCAACAAAGTCGTTGCGGCTATGGCTGGTGGCAGGCTCCGAAGACGACCCATCCAAACACGGTGCTTTGGGCCACTGGCAGTACGTCCTGGATCTTCACGAACCCTGGCTGCATCACTCACGGATACATGTCCGCGCCCAGGACCACAGAGGTCGTAGACGGTAAGTAGAAGCGCTCGTCCGCCAACGTGATGTCCCGGAAGTGGGTCCGCACCGATTCGCTCTCTTTCCGGACTGGAGTGCGAATGCGAACGTGAGGCTCGATCTTGAACACCACCTCCAGCCGGATATGGTTATCGACCCTCGAACCAATGGTGGCCGTAGGCAAGCGGAAACTCGCCGCCAACGACGCGTCGATGCAGCTTGTAGGCGTGCACGGATCTATAAGCGCGGCCGTGTCGAAGATCCGGGTCCCGGTGTCAATCCGCACCAAGGCGGTCGGGAGCACGTTGACGCAGTGCCGCTGCAGAAGCGACGAGAGCGTCGGGGCCGTGGCCCCGCTCCGCGAGGACCCCTGGGCAATGGCGGATGACTGCCTTTGCGCGACGGAAGAGGACGGGAGCGCGGTGGACGAACTCCGTGGAGCGGCGGACGGAGGCCAGGTCGCAGTGGGAGAGCGCCGAGACGTGGCGAGGGCGTTTCGCGACCGACGCGCCTCCAGACGCGGTTGGTGCGGAGTCATCGGTTGCTCGCTCAGGTGAAACAGCGTGTGGTGCTCCTGGCCGCACGTTTTGCACCGGTCCCCCCGCTGACACGCTCCGTCCGAATGCTCGTCGGCCAGACACCTCGGTCAGTACCGATTGGCGAGTACTGCCCGTAGCCGCTTCTCGGCATTCAGGCGCAGAAAGCGGCGACACTTCCGCAACTGGTGGATTCCCCTGCAGACTCGGCACCGGTAGGACACAGTACCTCGAGTACGTTTGCGCTCCAATGCGCTCCAATGCGATGGCGTTGCGTGGACGTGGGGGCATCGTGCTGAGTAGACTGCCGGACTATGACGATAAAGAAGAAAGGAATCAGTACTGGGTGTGGACAACGAACAAGAACTACGGATTAAAGCTACGAGACAACACATGACGTCGGTTATTGGTGATTGACTATTGTGGGCCGGAGGACGCATCCGTCGGCAGGAGAACCACCTTTGCCAAAGGGCGTTTGATGAGTCCCCGCGCAGTACGAATGTCGACCACACGAACATGACCATCGGAACCCGGAAACACCGCGTCGATTCTCCCTAACCGCCATTCGTTGGACGGAAGGTTGTCTTCCTTGACCACCACCATATCTCCTACACGGAGGTCTCTTAAAGGGGCGCCCCACTTGTTTCGCTTATGGAGTTCCTTGAGATACTCCTCCTTCCACCGCCGCCGGTGTTGCCACCGATTAATAATGGATGTGGTATCCCCCTTTATCTCGGGTTCAACCACAGTGAGGAGGGGCCCCTCAACCAGAAAGTGACCCGAAGTAAGAGGCAAGAGGTCGGCGGGGTCTTCGGACATGGGCGCAATCGGGCGCGAATTTAGGCACGCTTCTATTTTAGCCAAGAGGGTGGACAGCTCTTCAAAGGTGTATTTCCTTGTTACCGTCGACTTGTAAAACAGGGTCTTAAAGCTTTTGACGCCTGCTTCCCACAGGCCTCCAATGTGGGGGGCTCCCGGGGGAATGAAATGCCATATAAGCTGTTGATGGCTATAGGCACTCGTCACAGCCCCCTTTAAGCCTTGGAGAAAATCACGGGAGAGTAGCGTCGCAGCCCCTACAAAGGTCTTCCCGTTGTCCGACTGCACTTGACGGGTGCATCCTCTTCGGACACGAACTGAGCGAAAGCGGCGAGGAATTTCTCCGTCGTAAGGTCCGAGGTAGGCTCTAAATGGATGGCCTTAGTTGAGAAGCACACGAACACCAAAACACATCCCTTTGTAATGAAACAGGCCCGGCCCGTGTAGTTCTTAATGTGGAAGGGGCTGGCGTAGTCCATACCGGTGTAGGTGAAGGGACACGAGAACGACTTCCGTTCTTTAGGCAATTCTCCCATGAGTTGCGTCTGCACCTTCTTCTGGTGAATGACACACTCTTTACACGAATGGATGACGAACTTCACCAGATTCCTTACCCTCGGAATCCAGAATTTGGAGCGGATCAAACGGATCATTAGCTGATTACCGCCGTGCAGCGTTATGCGATGCGTAAAGTAGACAAGTAGTCGAGACAAACGGCAATTGTACGGGAGGATTAGCGGATGCCGCTCGTCATATTGGGGAAGATCGGAGGCCGTGACCCGGCCGCAGCCTCTTATGAGCCCCTGTGCGTCAATAAACGTGTTGGCTGAATTCATAATTTTTGAAGTCTAGTGTAGTTAGTTTAGGGCGAAGGCGAGAGCGCAATAAAGGTCTCTCGCGCTCTTCGCGAATTCGCCTCGCCTTCGCCAACCTTAGCATAAGCTAGGCTAAGCAATGAAATATAGTTATTCGCATTTTTTGATTTCGAAGCGACGCATCAATTTTTTCGTTCGTGCCAAGTCTTGCCACCACATCTCGGTTTTCGTTAATTTAAATTTTTAATAAACTAATTAAAAAATTCATGGCCCCCGGGTGGACAAGACGAAAATTGGCAACATAATTAAATAATAAATAATAGTGACAGTGACACAGTATACATATATGTATATATATGTATATACATATATATACATACATATATATACAAAATATAAAAATACATAAGTGCAGTTGAACAAGCCAGTGATTAGTGCTTGTAGAAATTGTTGCCCGCGACGCGCTGTGTAAAATTTAAATAATTTAAATAAATTAACCGTGTCGGTCGCGAAAAAACTCTGCTGCGCCAACTACGAGGGAGCAAGAAGTACAGGAAAGTGGCAGCTGGAATATATTTATATATATATATCACCAATCAGAGGTATTTGTGCAAAAAATTGAAAGCTGGAGTAAAATAAATTTATTGTTTATTGTCTTGTGCTAAAATATTGCACCATCGCTTTCAATTCTTGGCACATACGTATTTATAGAAGAGCAACATTGCATGTATTTATTCAATTATATATATTGTCTAAAATTAACATATACATACATAAAATTGAACCGCACTTGGACGCAACATTTATTTATGTTATTTATTGTATTATATTGCAATCACTGTCGCCCCCTTCCCCTCCTCTCTCGTTAGAACTCGCTTTCCGTCTAAGATCGACGACCCTGACCATGCCGTCCTCCCCTGCGTGCGTCGCGACGATCCGTCCTAGTAGCCACTGTTGAGGCGGCAGGTTGTTCTCTGCCACGATGACTAGCTGTCCCTCCTTGATGTTTTCCTGCTCGTGGTGCCACTTTCCTCGGATTTGGAGGCCCAGGACATACTCCCGGGACCATCGCCGCCAAAACATTTGCTTGGCTGACGAGACAAGCCGCCATCGCCGCAAGCAGCTGAGACCCGCCTGGTCCGGGGTCCGCAGTGCTGGTGCTGCGACGAGGGGCCCGCGTGTCAGCAGCTGTCCTGGAGTGAGTGCCTCTCCGTCGCTTGGGTCCTGGCTGAGAGCTCCGAGGGGCCGCGAGTTCATCATGGCCTCGATTCCAACGAGGACTGTCCCCAGCTCTTCTGCGTTGAGGAGTGCGCCGCCCACCGCTCGTAGGAGTAGGTGCTTGGCAGTTTTCACACCTGCCTCCATAGTCCGCCCATGTGCGGAGCCCGAGGGGGTGTGAACGCAAATTCGCATCCGCTTTTTGATGCGAATTCGGGAATCGCGTACGCCTACCGTCAAGCAAATCACATAATCGAAGCTCATTTTCGTGTTCCTCCTCCAACAGCAAGCCTCAGCAAACTTGTAGCTATTGCAATGCAGAAGATCATTCACTACAGAATTGCTGCCCGTTTGGGCGTCTCTCTGTAATGCAAAGGTTCGAGTTTGTTAAGACAGCCTCCTTATACATAAATTGTCTGTGAAAAGGCCATACTGTGTCAAAATGCAAAGGAAAAAAGTGTAGAGCTTGTGACCGCTCACATCACATTCTGCTCTACAGATACACAGTGCCTGATAAAAGTTTAGCGTTGCCACCCCTTCAAGAGAATATTTCTCCTCCCTTTAACCAAGAGCAGCCTTCCACGTCACATGTTATGCATGCTACGTCATTGGACAGGCATTGGATCTTGGCTACGTCAATCGTAAGCATGCGCACCAAAAGCGGCGAATACGTTTTAGCCCGAGCACTTCTGGACAGAAAGATCCTATTGCAGGAACTGTGGCTTAAGAAGTTAGACTGGGATGAGTCAATTCCGCTGAATTTAGAAACTGCATGGAATATGCTAAAACACACCTTGTCTCAATTGGATAAGATAGCTATTCCTCGGTTTGTGCATACTGATCCGATGTCACCGGTGCAATTACATGCCTTTGCCGACGCATCCATGAGAGCCTATGGAGCTTGCGTCTACATTCGTAGCAAATCTGCTGAAGGTTACAAAATATCGTTGTTGACTTCAAAGTCGAAAGTAGCGCCGCTCAAGACAAAAACGCTCCCAAGGCTTGAGTTATGTGCCGCTCACCTTCTCGCAGATCTCTGCCAGAGAATCAAACCGCTAATAAATGTCCCTATCGAGCGAATCGTTTACTGGTCGGATTCGGAAGTCACTCGCCATTGGATCCGATCTCATCCATCGTCGTTGTCGACATTCGTTTCGAACAGGGCTGTGGAGATTCAAGAATGGTCAGGACAGGCTACATGGCGGCATGTTCCAACGAAGCAGAACCCAGCAGATATAGTGTCTAGAGGTTGTGACGTCGACGAAATTGGACAGTCGATCTGGTTCACGGGGCCTCAATTTCTGAAGGACGAGGAGGAGAACTGGCCCAAAAATGTTCATTTCGAACCGGATGAGGAAGTCTTGCGGCAGGAATCAAGAAAGACTGTGGTCGGACTGACCGCTGCGGTGCAAACTTCCGATTTGCTAGACGTCATCGAGGGATTCTCGTCACACCTGAAACTGCTGAGAGTGTTCGCTTATATGTTCCGCTTTATAAGAAAATGTAAAGACAAGAGTATAGTTTTCGAAAAAACTCTGTCACCGACTGAATATACTGAAGCATTTAATAAGATCGTCGAAATAATTCAGAATCACGAGTATCAAGTAGAAATAGTAAAAATTCGTAAAGGTTCCAAGGTCGGCCCAAGTCTTCAGCGATTGAACCCATTCATCCATGAAGACACCGGCACTTGGTGCAATTTTTCGTTGTTGCGAGTTGGGGGGCGACTAGCAAACGCTCCTATATCCTACGATGCCAAGTTTCCCTTGCTGTTGACGAAACGCTCCCAATTTGTGCAGAGCTACTTCCGGCATCTGCACCACACAAATTTTCATGTCGGTCCTCGAGCACTTGTGAGCATCCTACGACAGCGTATTTGGACCATAAACGCTCAGGAACTCTGCAGTCAGACAGTTCGATCGTGTGTGCGCTGTTTTAAATACAAGCCCCGACTGATGACTCAAATTATGGGAAATCTTCCCGCAGAAAGACTCCGTGCTCTCCGCCCATTTGCAATATGTGGCGTTGATTTTTTTGGCCATGTTTATAAGACATTGAAAATACGAGGAAGGCCCCCATATAAGTCCTACATTGCCTTATTTGTTTGTTTTGCGTCCAAGGTGGTTCATTTAGAAATTGTTTCAGACCTAAGTACTGACTCTTTTTTATTGGCTTTTCAAAGGTTTATTGGTCGCCGAGGATGTCCCCAGACCGTGCATTGCGACAACGCGACGAACTTCGTTGGAGCGAGTCGCCACTTCCAGGCTCTTCGCGAGAGGCTCGAGGAGCAGGCGTACGCGATTCCCGAATTCGCATCAAAAAGCGGATGCGAATTTGCGTTCACACCCCCTCGGGCTCCGCACATGGGCGGACTATGGGAGGCAGGTGTGAAAACTGCCAAGCACCTACTCCTACGAGCGGTGGGCGGCGCACTCCTCAACGCAGAAGAGCTGGGGACAGTCCTCGTTGGAATCGAGGCCATGATGAACTCGCGGCCCCTCGGAGCTCTCAGCCAGGACCCAAGCGACGGAGAGGCACTCACTCCAGGACAGCTGCTGACACGCGGGCCCCTCGTCGCAGCACCAGCACTGCGGACCCCGGACCAGGCGGGTCTCAGCTGCTTGCGGCGATGGCGGCTTGTCTCGTCAGCCAAGCAAATGTTTTGGCGGCGATGGTCCCGGGAGTATGTCCTGGGCCTCCAAATCCGAGGAAAGTGGCACCACGAGCAGGAAAACATCAAGGAGGGACAGCTAGTCATCGTGGCAGAGAACAACCTGCCGCCTCAACAGTGGCTACTAGGACGGATCGTCGCGACGCACGCAGGGGAGGACGGCATGGTCAGGGTCGTCGATCTTAGACGGAGCGATGGAGCCATCTTCCGGAGGGCGATTCACAAGCTGGCGCCGCTTCCAGGATGTTGAAGCCGTGGAGGCGTTGAACGGGGCCGGTGTTGGCTGAATTCATAATTTTTGAAGTCTAGTGTAGTTAGTTTAGGGCGAAGGCGAGAGCGCAATAAAGCTCTCTTGCGCTCTTCGCGAATTCGCCTCGCCTCGCCAAGCTTAGCATAAGCTAGGCTAAGCTATGAAATATAGTTATTTGCATTTTTTGAACTCGAAGCGACGCATCAATTTTTTCGTTCGTGCCAAGTCTTGCCACCACATCTCGGTTTTCGTTAATTTAAATTTTTAATAAACTAATTAAAAAATTAGAATATCAATTTTTTGAGACTTGTAAAAGTAGGGGTCTGCTAATGGGAGGTTCTTTGGGATCTTCCAATCGTTGACGTTTACCGATTGATCGGGATGATAACCGGTGATCGATTTCAAGATCCAGAAATCGAACGAGAACTCACTCCCATTGATTCGTGACTTTACCACGGTGTGTATCTTTTTCTTGACTTGAGAATTGGATTCGCCAATACCAAGTAAGTTGATACACGACTCCTCTCTACGAATCTGTAAGCGGTTCGCTAATTTTTCTGTTATGAAATTCGTTTGAGACCCAGAGTCCAGAAGTGCTCGGGCTAAAACTTATTCGCCGCTTTTGGTGCGCACGCTTACGATTGACGTAGCCAAGATCACCCCTGTCCAATGACGTAGCATGCATAACATGTGACGTGGAAGGCTGCTCTTGGTTAAAGGGAGGAGAAATATTCTCTTGAAGGGGTGGCATCGCTAAACTTTTATCAGGCACTGTGTATCTGTGGAGCAGAATGTGATGTGAGCGGTCACAAGCTCTACACTTTTTTCCTTTGCATTTTGACACAGTATGGCCTTTTCGCAGACAATTGATGCATAAGGAGGCTGACTTAACAAACTCGAACCTTTGCATTATAGAGAGACGCCCAAACGGGCTGCAATTCTGTAGTGAATGATCTTCTGCATTGCAATAGCTACAAGTTTGCTGAGGCTTGCTGTTGGAGGAGGAACACGAAAATGAGCTTCGATTATGTGGTTTGCTTGACGGTAATTTTTCCAGCTTTGGTTTTGTCGATTCTTCAGCCGATTAATGCTGGTATCGGCGATTTAACATCTTCTCACAATCGGACCAAAGTGGCAATGTCTCATAATCGAGCTGTTCCTCCCATTTTTGTTCAAATTTTGAATGGGATTGGATGCCGGTAGTGGTCGATCGTGGCTTATGCAGCTAATCTCAGGGGTGAAAGCGCTGCGTTGCGCAGCCGCCACCAGCAGTCTTTCTCCTCAGCCGGAACCTTGATCTTCCGAGTGCGCTGGATGAAGCGATAGACATAAGCCAGGACCCGCAAGGCCTTGTCGAGGGTGGAGAAACGCTCCAGGATGTCTTCCGGGGGAGCCATCGCGACGTGGGCCTTGACTGCTCGTGTCTCGAGTTCAGTCACGGGGGAGTCGTTGCTTTGACTCGGCCACTCGCAACGCGGCTTCGTCAACCAGGGAGGCCCATGCCACGACAGCTGACTGTCTGCGAGGTCTTGAAGCGTTGCCCCCCCGCTGGCGAGATCCGCTGGGTTTTGCTCGGAGCGGACATGTGCCCATTTGTCCACCTCGGTTAGCTGGGTAATCTTGGTCACCCGATTGGCTACAAATGTCGTCCAGTGACACGCCGGTCTGCGCAACCAGGCGATGACGATTTTCACTGGGGACACTCGTCTCCTTGCCGTTAGCAGGCTCGTCATTATCGTGGACTCGACCTCCACGCGGACGTAGATGGCGGCGCCATACGCCTTCTGCGAAGCGTCGCAGAACCCGTGGTGCTCGATTTTTAAATGAGGGCGGAACGCGACCCATCGAGGAATGCGGACTTATTTCTCTAGGAAGTCAACCCATCGTTGAGAGAAATCTTGGGGAAGGACGTCGTCCCACCCTAAATCCTGGAGCCAAAGGTCCTGCATGAACATCTTCGCCCGGACAATAAAGGGGGCGAGCCAGCCTCCTGGGTCGAACAATTTGGCAATCTGGAAAAGGACCTGGCGCTTCGTGAATACCGACTCTGAGGTCAAATCTGGCGGAATGAAAAAAAACCGTCCGTCTGGCGGCAGAATATCAGCTCCTATTAAGACGTCGATTTGGGAGCTCTCGAAGAACTTGGGATCTGCCAGGGGGACGTCAGCATCCAACTTCTTCCAGGTTGGAATTTCGGCTTTGTTGTGGATGGATTGTTCCCACAGAGAAAGGGTTACTTTGGGAAGCTTTGAGGAAACCATATACACCAAAAGACAATCCCAAGCGTCAACTTGAATGGAGAACATCTCTAGAGCGGTCAAGCAGCTTTGGATGGTGCCTTGCAGCTCTTTCAGCGCGACTCCGGATTCTTGAGGGACAGCCTGGATGTTGAAGAGGATTTTCAACTGGCTGTTAACCAATAATCTTCGATTTTCGAAGCGGTCGGTGAGGCTTCGCCACGCCAAGACGAAACCTTCATTGGTGAGCGGGCCTTGGAAACTATGGCGTTCGCGTCGCCACTTGTTTTCCACAGTAGGTGGAACAATTTTTCGACTGGTGTGACACGAGAGTTGTTGATATAAATCGCCGGGAACAAGTCCCTGAAGGTGGGCCAGTGAAGATAGTCGCCCGCAAACACCTCGGTGTCTACCGGTGCTAAACGACAACCGGTGGAAGGGGGTGTGTGGACGCTGCTGGGAGCCAGAGTTGACTGGGCCGCGCCCCTTTCTATTATCTCCTGCAGCTGGGCCACACACCTGGAATAGACGAAGTAGCAGTAGCTATACTTAGCTTCTAACACTGTTGAAGTGTCCGCGCCGTCGTCGGACCCGAAGAGCAGTTCGGAGCAGCTCTCGTAACTCTTCTCCACCTTTTCCCACAAAGCCCGGATTTGGTCTTTATGAACCTGGCACATGTAGGGGGAGAATCGTTCAGTCTCCAGGGCGCCCGGAGTTTGGATCGTAGCCTCGAAGTGGCTAACCCGATCTGTGGTGGCAATGAAGCGCTTGAGAGCGGCATCTATCGCATTCTGAGCCATTTTTGCAGCTGACCGATTTGTTACAGGCGAGGAACCGCGAATGGTGTCGACAGACTCATCGCTTTTTGCCCTTGAGATGGCCGTAGTAGCCCTTGGCTTCAATTGGGACGCCCGCGGAGATGCGGATTGGCACCTGTCCATACGGATGGATGGGATCGGACGCGGTTTTTTGTCGTCTCCCGTGGGCATTCTCGGAATAGAATGCTGTGGATCAGCGCTTGTCGACTGTCGCACGAGAGGACGGTCACTTTAACGCGCGGTCTGGGTCGCCAAAAACGGATAAAGTGGAGAGGAAAAAATAAGTAAATGAACCTCGGCCACAAGGCTTGACGCTCGGATCGAGGAAGCCGACTGAAATGTCAACAACAGCCGCAGTCGCAGGTCGTGGGGGTGGGAGTTCGGATTTTAGTAGTATTGGGAATTGTCTCGCAACCCGAAAAAAAATAAATATTTTTTTAATTTTCAATTAGCCGCGAATGTCTATTGCTTGAAGCCGTAAAGGTGGAATTAAAAAAAACTCGATTCTTGGTAGCGGAACAGCTTGTTGTGTGATGCCGTCGGCAAAGCAGTGCGTATATGAGGGAACCAAGAATTACAGGGCAACAACAACACGGCCGTGTCGGCGACTAAATTGACGACAATAAAAAAAATATATAATATATATGTATGTATTGTAAATGTATATAGATAAAAAAATAGGATTTATAAATTTCGGATAATTTTAAATCCTTGATTCACGAAATTTATTTCTTTAAAAATTGTAGGTGGCGGATTTTGTTTCGTCGGCACTGTTCGGCTGTGGAATGTATAAAGTTCAGGTGCTTGTACACGCTCTAGGCACAAAGAGGAGACGAGAAAAAAAGACAAATAATTACTTGATATGCCCTTATGCGGGCGTGTGTATATATGTATGTAATAGCTGGGAGATCGATGCTCAGCGCAGAATAGCGCGAAGCTTGCCCAATATGACAAATAATTACTTGATATGCCCTTATGCGGGCGTGTGTATATGTATGTATGTAATAGCTGGAAGATCGATGCTCAGCGCAGAATAGCGCGAAGCTTGCACAATATATATGGATGTATGCAGAATATGTAGGGTTTGTATTGGCACAGTGGAGCGTCGAGAAGTGGACTGTAATGAATTGTGCGAACAGAAAAAATGTGTATGGATACAGCAAGAAAAAATTAGCGAAAAAAATATCGTGACAGCGGCGGACTGTTCGGCGAGCAGGGTAAATTCCCGCAACAAGCGCACACCGGCTGCCCGATATTAATTATGCCTTTCTTTTGGTAACACAATTTCACTGTTCACGGAGAACTTTTTTTTGTACGGAAATATTAGCACAAGTTTAGAATGCGTGGGTGTGTATGTGGCTGCACATAGGCCTCGACCGTTGGCAAGTGGATGAACAACGGGGAATCGAAGAGATGGCGTCGCACACAAAACGGACACGGATGGAAAATTGCGAAGTTCGAAGGCGAATAGAAAGTGGAATTTCTCACCGCCGTGGTGTCAGGAAAAACTCGGACGGGGAGTTGACACGAACAAAAACAATACATTTTGCAGCGGTGCGACCGAAATTAAATGTTTGGCCCACTGTTGAAGACCGGCAGCGAGAACGAAAAACGGAAGAAGTCGTACTTATCTTGGCGGACAGTTGCCGGGAACTGCTGGTAAGACGGCGGAAGAATATCCTGTAATTATCCGGCTCTAAGGACCAAAATGTGTAGGGGGCGTCCTGCCGCAAGATCCTGGGAAATGTAGCCCAGTGAAAATTTCCACGTCGCAAGCGAAGTCGAAGAGTAAAGGCGGGGCTTCGTGGGCAATTCAACTCGTCAGCTTTATTTCGCTGCATACATAAGACTAAAAACTAGCTTAAACTAAACCGAGCTCCCGGCCGCTTTGCTCTGCCAAAACGAGCTCGGGAGATCGCCGACGGTCGGCAACATAGACCCGAGAGTCGGAGCGCGAGAGCGAGGGAGGCGCGCGCGGCAGAGCTCGGAAAGCTCCGCGAGCAGAGGCGGCACAGTGGGCCTCATCTAAACAGACAAAAACTAGCTTTTTTGGGGCAATGCCAGCAAGAGGCGCCGGACTCGCCGGTGTGGTCTGAGGCTAGAAATGGGAGGAGATGCGATGGTGACCGCCGGGCCGATCGCAGAGTGAGCATCTTTCAGTTGGTTTGCGGCCAGCAAGGCTTTGCTTGAGGCAGCAGCATGCGACGTAGATGCCAGATCTACGTTGACTGGCGGCAAGGTCGGAGATGCGACGATATCGGCTTGTCCAGGCA
>NW_028256922.1:0-2786 GCF_035046125.1 Drosophila serrata | reverse complement strand
TTAGAAGCAATTTGATTTATTATTGAGGGTTGTTATATTCATATTATTCAGTTGGGCATTGTTTATTTTTATAAATTGATTACGTGGTTGGGAAAATAATATAATTTCTGCTTAAGGGACGCCCCAACAGTATTACTTGGTGCTACTTTAAATAAACTATTTTATTTAAGAAGCTGGACGATCGCAAAATATATATTTAAAACGCGGTACAAATGATGTTTTGTTTTATTAAGTATGCTTAACTCGGTAAAATACTTAGTTTTACTGGGTTTAGAAGCAATTTGATTTATTATTGAGGGTTGTTATATTCATATTATTCAGTTGGGCATTGTTTATTTTTATAAATTGATTACGTGGTTGGGAAAACAATATAATTTCTGCTTAAGGGACGCCCCAACAGTATTACTTGGTGCTACTTTAAATAAACTATTTTATTTAAGAAGCTGGACGATCGCAAAATATATATTTAAAACGCGGTACAAATGATGTTTTGTTTTATTAAGTATGCTTAACTCGGTAAAATACTTAGTTTTACTGGGTTTAGAAGCAATTTGATTTATTATTGAGGGTTGTTATATTCATATTATTCAGTTGGGCATTGTTTATTTTTATAAATTGATTACGTGGTTGGGAAAACAATATAATTTCTGCTCAAGGGGCGCACCAACTTTATTACTTGGTGCTACTTTAAATAGACTATTTTATTTAAGAAGCTGGACGAACGCAAAATATATATTTAAAAAGCGGTGCAAACGATGTTTTGTAGTATTAAGTATGCTTAACTCGGTAAAATATTTAGCTTTACTGGGTTTAGAAGCAATTTGATTTATTATTGAGGGTTGTTATATTCATATTATTCAGTTGAGCATTGTTTATTTTTATAAATTGATTACGTGGTTGGGAAAATAATATAATTTCTGCTTAAGGGACGCCCCAACAGTATTACTTGGTGCTACTTTAAATAAACTATTTTATTTAAGAAGCTGGACGATCGCAAAATATATATTTAAAACGCGGTACAAATGATGTTTTGTTTTATTAAGTATGCTTAACTCGTTAAAATACTTAGTTTTACTGGGTTTAGAAGCAATTTGATTTATTATTGAGGGTTGTTATATTCATATTATTCAGTTGGGCATTGTTTATTTTTAAAATTGATTACGTGGTTGGGAAAATAATATAATTTCTGCTTAAGGGACGCCCCAACAGTATTACTTGGTGCTACTTTAAATAAACTATTTTATTTAAGAAGCTGGACGATCGCAAAATATATATTTAAAACGCGGTACAAATGATGTTTTGTTTTATTAAGTATGCTTAACTCGTTAAAATATTTAGTTTTACTGGGTTTAGAAGCAATTTGATTTATTATTGAGGGTTGTTATATTCATATTATTCAGTTGGGCATTGTTTATTTTTATAAATTGATTACGTGGTTGGGAAAATAATATAATTTCTGCTTAAGGGGCGCCCCAACAGTATTACTTGGTGCTACTTTAAATAAACTATTTTATTTAAGAAGCTGGACGAACGCAAAATATATATTTAAAACGCGGTACAAATGATGTTTTGTTTTATTAAGTATGCTTAACTCGGTAAAATATTTAGTTTTACTGGGTTTAGAAGCAATTTGATTTATTATTGAGGGTTGTTATATTCATATTATTCAGTTGGGCATTGTTTATTTTTATAAATTGATTACGTGGTTGGGAAAATAATATAATTTCTGCTTAAGGGGCGCCCCAACAGTATTACTTGGTGCTACTTTAAATAAACTATTTTATTTAAGAAGCTGGACGAACGCAAAATATATATTTAAAACGCGGTGCAAACGATGTTTTGTAGTATTAAGTATGCTTAACTCGGTAAAATATTTAGTTTTACTGGGTTTAGAAGCAATTTGATTTATTATTGAGGGTTGTTATATTCATATTATTCAGTTGGGCATTGTTTATTTTTATAAATTGATTACGTGGTTGGGAAAATAATATAATTTCTGCTTAAGGGACGCCCCAACAGTATTACTTGGTGCTACTTTAAATAAACTATTTTATTTAAGAAGCTGGACGATCGCAAAATATATATTTAAAACGCGGTACAAATGATGTTTTGTTTTATTAAGTATGCTTAACTCGGTAAAATACTTAGTTTTACTGGGTTTAGAAGCAATTTGATTTATTATTGAGGGTTGTTATATTCATATTATTCAGTTGGGCATTGTTTATTTTTATACGTGGTTGGGAAAATAATATAATTTCTGCTTAAGGGACGCCCCAACAGTATTACTTGGTGCTACTTTAAATAAACTATTTTATTTAAGAAGCTGGACGATCGCAAAATATATATTTAAAACGCGGTACAAATGATGTTTTGTTTTATTAAGTATGCTTAACTCGGTAAAATATTTAGCTTTACTGGGTTTAGAAGCAATTTGATTTATTATTGAGGGTTGTTATATTCATATTATTCAGTTGGGCATTGTTTATTTTTAAAATTGATTACGTGGTTGGGAAAATAATATAATTTCTGCTTAAGGGGCGCCCCAACAGTATTACTTGGTGCTACTTTAAATAAACTATTTTATTTAAGAAGCTGGACGATCGCAAAATATATATTTAAAACGCGGTACAAATGATGTTTTGTTTTATTAAGTATGCTTAACTCGGTAAAATACTTAGTTTTACTGGGTTTAGAAGCAATTTGATTTATTATTGAGGGTTGTTATATTCATATTATTCAGTTGGGCATTGTTTATTTTTATAAATTGATTACGTGGTTGGGAAAAC